>NW_027361730.1:39522500-39740000 GCF_039654945.1 Dendrobates tinctorius
TTGGCCCAGTATTCGACATTTCAAATTCTGTGTGTTGATTAGTTGTGCTAGGGTTTCAGCTGTCCTTACCCTTAGCAGGCTGAAACCCGTACTTCTAGGCACCCCGGGAGGTTGTAGTTCTGGAATATGACAGCACTGGAAGATAATGGCTTCCTGGCCAAATCTTTCAAATCTTTGGCAGTTGAAACGAATCTGTCAGCAGTTTTTTGCTATGCAATTTGAAGACAAATACCAAAATAAGACCAATATATAGGAGGGAATATTTCCAAAAAAGAAGCAATGTCCAAAGAGAGGGAAGCAAATACACCCAAATAAAAATTAATAAATCTTTATTCAACACAAAGTTAAAATCAAAGTAATCAAAGTGGACAGGTAGATGCAAGGTAATGCCTGGGTAGATACACTCATCATGAATATAAATCCAGTAATTAAAAAAAGTATTTGTGTTACATGCACTTGCACACTTATCTTAGGATATATGGTATATGCTTCATCATCTACCACTTTATGCTATTGCTTGCACATGCTACACTTTTAGCTTAGATCTCAGTTGCCAGCCATTAAGTGTCTCATTCCTATACCTACAGTTGTGCTCAAAAGTTTACATACCCAGCAGAATTGTTGTTTTCTTGGGCTTTTTTCAGAGAATATGAATGATAACACCAAAACTTTTTCTCCACTCAGGGTTAGTGGTTGGGTGAAGCCATTTATTGTCAAATATCTGTGTTTTCTCTTTTTAAATCATAATGACAAACCAAAACATCCCAATGACCCTGATCAAAACTTCACATATCCCATTTCTTAATACCGTGTATTGCCCACTCTAACACCAATAACAGCTTGAAGTCTTTTGTGGTAGTTGAGGATGAGGTTCTTTATTTTCTCAGATGGTAAAGCTGCCCACTCTTCTTGGCAAAAAATCTCCCAGTTCCTGTAAATTCCTGGGCTGTCTAGCATGAACTGTGCGCTTGAGATCTCCCCAGAGTGGCTCAATGATATTGAGGTCAGGAGACTGAGATGGTCACTCCAGAACCTTCACTTCACTTTGTTCTGTTGTAGCAAATGACAGGTCGATTTGGCCTTGTGTTTTGAATCGTTGTCATGTTGAAATGTCCAAGTATGTCCCGTGCACAGCTTCCGGGTTGATGAGTGCAAATTTGCCTCCAGTATTTGCTGATAATATGCTGCATTCATCTTTCCTTCAACTTTGACCAAGTTTCCTGTGCCTTCGTAGTTCACACATCCGCAAAACATCAGTAATCCACCTTGATTTACAATAGGAATAGTGTTCCTTTTTATCATAGGCCTTGTTGACCTCTCTCCAAATATAACGTTTATGGTTGTGTAAATTTTAACATTACATGTACATTTTTACATCACAGGTACATTTAAACATAAAAAGTATGCAATTTTTACATTACAGGTAAATTTAAACATAACAGGTACATTTTACTTAGCGGCTTAAATCATTTCTTCTTGCCATGCCACACGTCCATTATCTGAAACAAAGTAAGCAGCAAACTTATCCCTCATCTAGGCAACTTCCACTGTGGTTCTGAGGGTGAAATTGGTAATCATGCAATGTAACAGGTTCCTCAGGTTGTAAGTTTGGTCTCTCTTTTACCAGGATGTAGTTGTGCAGAGCAACACATGCTTTCACAACCTCATCAATAGTGTCAATTTTTAGATTAATGGATGTGCACAAAATGTGCAATTTAGATATCAGCAATCCAAATGCACACTCCACGGTTCTTCGTGCCCTTGTCAGCCGGTAGTTGTAAATTTTTTTTCTGTGATTTAAGTTCCCACTTGAGTATGGTTTAATGAAGTTGGCACACATTTGGAACACGCCATCCCCAACAACAACAAAAGGCATTGGCGGTCCGTCAGTGTTGGGAAGAGGTCATGGCTGCGGAAAATTAAAATCATTCCCAAACAGACGTTGGCCCATGTCAGAGTTTTTAAAAGTCTGCGAGTCATTTCCTCATCCAAATTATTATTATTAATTTATATAGCACCATTGATTCCATGGTGCTGTACATGAGAAGGGCTTACATACAAATTACAGATATCACTTACAGTAAACAAACTAACAATGACAGACGGATACAAAGGGGAGAGGACCCTGCCCTTTCGGGCTTACATGCTACAGGATGGTGGGGAAGGAGACAGTAGGTTGGTGGGTTGCAGCAGTTCTGGTGTTGGTTGAGGTGATATCTCCAGTAGTGGTAAGAGAGAAGGCGGTAGCAGGGTCATTGCAGGCTGTAGGCTTTCTTGAAGAGGTGGGTTTTCAGGTTCCGTCCAAATGCGCCAATGTCCACGGCAACAAATCTGCACTCGGCATCCGCAATAGTCATTAGAATAATGGAAAAGTTTTTTTTTATAATTGAAGTACTCTGTTCCACTTCCAGCAGGTTTCATAATCCTAATGTGTTTGCCGTCCACAGCCCCCACACAGTTAGGAAAATTACAAATTTCCTGGAATTTGGGAGCATTTTCCAGCCAGAGTTCAATTGTGGGTTGGGCGAGGAATTCTTGCCACAGAAAGTCAACTAAAGCACGACAGGTGTCTCCAATAATCCCAGAAAGTGGAATATATAGAAATCCCATGAGAGATGCCTACTGGGTGTCTGATGTCAATGAAAAGCTACTGTAAAACATTGGAAATTTCTAACGTATGCGCCTAAACAATGCAAACGTATGCAAAAATGCATAGAAGCGCATGCAAATGCAGCGTTTTTTGGCGTCATTCTTAAGATGATGAGGATAAAAAGTGCTGCGTAAACATTCGTTTGCATGCGTTTTTGCATGCGTTTGCGCATGAAGATGATACGCCGCGCACAGAAACGCAATGTGAACCTAGCCTTAAATGACATCGAGCACTACCCACATGACTACAAGCCAGGGATATACAAGGGGGTATCCCCAAAAACGATAATTATTTTCTGTCAGCAAGTGAGTTGGCAGTGCTGCCCTCTCCCTTTACTTACACTTACTAGACACACTCCCTGCTCAGTTGGCCAAGTAGCGTTCTTGAGAAACTATACTTCATTCTAGGTGAGAATGTTTGGTTGTTTCTCTTTGGATGTGCTGTAGACAAAGGTTTCTTACAAAACATCTGAATCATGTTGAGGAGTTGTATTTGCTTCAATCCTGAGTACATCAGCACATTCCTTTATTGAGGGGATACAAGAGACCTGCTTCTTCCAGGGTTCGCAGTCCTATGAGATCTAACCCTAATACTGCCGAACCAAGTTTACACAGTCCCTCTAAAATCAGCTCACAAGTCTATTAAATGATTAACTCCGTCGCCGATCCTGTTTGCAACACTTCATCCTTGAATATAACAACACATAATATCTGAACAGCCATGCTGTGGCTATCAGTTAATTTGGACAATCTCTAGTCAACTAACTTTGCAGCTATTGATTTGAGGCTCTCAGAGTGGAGGTATAAGGCCACATTCACACTTTTAGTATTTGGTCAGTATTTTACATCAGTATCTGTAATTCAAACCCAGGAGTGGAACAATCAGAGGAAAAGTATAATAGAAACATGTCACCACTTCTGTATTTATCACCCACTCCTGGTTTTGGCTTACAAATACTGAGGTAAAATACTGACCAAATACTGATATTATGACTGTGGCCTAAACGACATTAGTGCCATTAGCAAGTATGGATGAAGTCCAGAAAGACTGATTGGAACAGCTGCAGGCGACCGTGATAGTTAGTAATTGGTAGAGAGTAGTGTATATATTCAGTTGATATAGAAACCAGGACAGTAGAGCTGACAGTTTATAAAGAGATATGTGAGGCTAAGAGCAATGATGTGAGAAATGACATTAGCTGAAAGGAACATGGATATTTATAGGATTACATTGAGGTTTGTCGCAATACTCATAAATATTGTCATGTTGTATCATGGCTTGCTTTGTTCTAAAATGTATACTCCTTTTTCCCTGCAGATGTAGTTTCCTTTGCTTAACTATGTATAAAAAGCCCCTATACGTAGTCTGGGGCCAGAACACCCGCCACCCTCTCATCTGGACACCTGTGTCTGCTTGCTTCAACTAATCTGTCTTCTGTATCTTCTCTGTTGCGCTTCTCTAATAAACCTCAGTCCCTGTTTCAAAGGAGAATAGTCTGCAGTGTCTTCTCGGACTTTGTAAAGCTCTCACAGATTTTCCAACAAACCTTAGAATGGGATGTTGTGGACAGGCATATTTATCATAGACAACCATGCAACAAAAAAAATCTTTATAATGTAATTAAGGCTTGTATAAATTGACAAAAGGTAACTCCTGAGTGCCACGTTGTTAGGAATATGTAGCTCATTAAAATTGTTAATTGCAGCTATTGGAAAGAAATTGCATCATGTCAATCCAAACTGACATCCACCATCTATTATTAATGATTTATATTGCCATAATCCTGTTGTGCACTAAGATTGTTTATTATAGCTGTTGCAGAGAAAATATAGCATAAACAAGCATCTCTTGTGAACACTTTGTATCAGTGTGACACTGTTATACAATACATTAGTTAATTGTAGCTATTGTAGAATTAAACCATTAGTGCACCAAAACTGTCAACTACATCCACTGTATCGTATCAGTATAAACTGACATCAAATATCCTTGGTGAACACTCTACATTAAAGTTAGCCTGTTGTGCACCATCATTGCCAAATAGCTACTGTAGAGAACTGACATCAACACAGTGCACGCTTAGGCTGTGTGCCCACGATGCGATTTTTAAGCATTTTTGCCGCGATTTTCGGCGCGAAAGCGCGGCGAAAACGTTTAAAAATTGTGTACAGAACGCACCCCATGCATTCCTATGGCATTCCGCACATGCTGTGCTAATGCTGCGCTTTTTTCCGCGGCGGAATCGCATCGTGGAAAAAATCGCAGCATGATCATTCTTTTGTGCGGAATCACAAAGAATTGCCGCGATTCCGCACCCATAGGAATGCATGAGAATCTCTTACTTCCTGCATGTGGCTATGCCCACCATGCGGGAAGTTAAGCATCTCATGTGCGGTTGGTACCCACGGTGTGGAGGAGAGGGAACTGTCCTCCAGGCCCTGGGTACCATACCCCTGTAAAATCGGAGTATATTTACCTTCCGGCGTCCCGCGCTGCATTCCCGGCCTAAGCGTTCCCAGTAATGCCCTGTGGCAAGGTCCTGTGATGACGTAGTCTCGCGTGACTCTAGCGGTCTCGCGAGATCGCTATAGCAACGCGAGACCAATGTCATCACAGGTCTCGCAAGGCATCGCTTGGAACGGGAGCGTCGCTGAGACAGCGCGGGACGTCGGAAGGTAAATATACCCTGATTTTTTATTTTTTTATCATTTTTAACATTCTATCTTTTTTTCCACATAGGCGGCCTCAATAGTAAAAATCTGGTCACACTCGTCAAACACTATGTTTGACGAGTGTGACCAACCTGTCAATCACTTTCCAAGTGATGCTTCAAATCGCTTGGAAAGTGCTTGAATATCGCACGAGAAAATCCCGCAAAATTGCGATCATAATCGCGGTAAAATCGCGGTGAAATCGCGTGGAAAAAATGCGCGATTTCTGGGAAGGAATCTGGTTTTCAGTGTCCGGATTTAAACGCACATAGCCTTAGCGTTAATACAAATCTGCTGCGCACAAAGATTTCCAAACACAGCCACCACAGGGGAAATATGTCAGTGCACACTGATACCAACCATCTCTTATGAAAATTTTGCATCGATAGAACTCTATTAGTAGTTACTACACGAAAATGTAGTGTCAGTATTTCCCATGACATTAATTATCTCCCATGAATACTCTGTACCATTATAAGACTGTGCACTAATATTGTTAATTATTAGGGATGAGCAATCATACTTGATGCTACTCGGATATCACTCAAGTATCTGGGTGCTCGAATATGCTTGTTACTCGGCGAGCATTGGGCGGTGCTCAGTTTAAAACTTGAATCCACGCCGCACATGTTTGGAGCCTGTTACACAGCCACTAAGCATCTGGGGACTGGCTGTCAGTCACTGTAATGCTGTAGCCATCTTGGTAGTTACATTACTGTGATTGGCTGGCTGTATTACATAATCTATTATATAAAGCTCAAGTGTGTGTATGTATGTATGTCCAGGATTGGCATCTGCACCGTCGCAGCTACAGCCACAAAATTTGGCACAGTCACATGTCTGGACCCTGAGAGCATCCTAGGCTATGTTGTGAGGTGAAATTTTAACCCCGGGCGTTCCAATTCACCAAACAATTTTGCCCTATCTACATAATGGGTAAAAAGTGTGTGTGTGTATCAAGCGCCGCCCCTCATTATGATGTCATAATGGTTGTCATGGTGACGCTGATGTCATCATAGGTTGCAAGCCCCGCCACTCATTATGATGTTATAATGGTTGACTATGGGATGGAGGATGTGTGATGGGTATATGGGCACTGGACTATGGGATGGAGGATATGTATGACGGGTAAATGGGCATGGGACTATGGGATGGAGGATGTGTGATGGGTATATGGGCACTGGACTATGGGATGGAGGATATGTATGACGGGTATATGGGCACGGGACTATGGGATGGCGGATATGTATGATGGGTATATGGGCCGGGACTATGGGATGGAGGATATGTATGATGGGTATATGGGCATGGGACTATGAGATGAAGGATGTGTGATGGGTATATGAGCACTCGACTATGGGATGGCGAATATGTATGATGGGTATATAGGCATGGGACTATGGGATGGAGGATGTGTGATGGGTATATGGGCATGGGACTATGGAATAGAGGATGTGTGATGGGTATATGGGCACTCGATTATGGGATGGAGGATATGTATGATGGATATATGGGCACGGGCCTATGGGATCGTGGATATGTATGATGGGTATATGGGCATGGGACTATGAGATGAAGGATGTGTAATGGGTATATGGGCACTCGACTATGGGATGGCGAATATGTATAATGGGTATATGGGCATGGGACTATGGGATGGAGAATATGTATGATGGGTATATGGGCATGGGACTATGGGATGAAGGATAGGTATGTTGGGTATATGGGCACGGGACTATGGGATGGAGGATAATTATAATTTGTTATAACTATCCACAGTTAGTTACTATGCCCGGGCAGCACCGGGCTCTTCAGCTAGTCATGGGTATAAAAGGACAGGCATCGCCACGTTTGGCACACTGATGCTACTGCACAGATATGTGACAGTTGTTGGAGTGAGAAAAGTTATCCAGGTCTGGGTGTGAACATTTTCAGGAATCAGAGTCCTCTAACGTTGATACTGGTGCTGATGCTGAACCATCATAATAACAATCCTTCTAAGGGCTAGTATTGTCCTTTGCTGTTTGAATCAGATACATTGTGCATTTAGCCAAGGGACAGTTGTAGGAGCAGGGAGAGTGGTAGAATACAGGGTCAAGGCAGGACTGAGTGCTTCACAGTCTGGTGCTAAATGTATAGGTGCTGCATGTGACCAGATTTTGTTTTTGTGGTGCAAAAAGAGCCTAATACTCTATTGAAGACAATATAGTCAATTGTCATCAATAGAGTATTATGTGCTTTGTGCTACATTTCTGTGATATCTAACACTCAAAAAAGCATAGAAATTTTTTCTGGATTCAATTACTCACCCATATAGTATTGCGTGCTCTGTGGTACATTTCGGTGTTATAAAACACTTCCAAATCGCTTTTAAAAATATTTCTGCATTCAACTACTCACCCTTATACACTGCTCAAAAAAATAAAGGGAACACTAAAATACGACATCCTAGATATCTCTGAATGAAATATTCCAGTTGCAAATTTTTATTCATTGCATAGTGGAATGTGTTCAGAACAATAAAACATAACAATTATCAATGTAAATCAAAATGAATATCCCATGGAGGTCTGGATTTGGAATGATACTCAAAATCAAAGGGGAAAATCAAATTACAGGCTGATCCAACTTCAGTGGAAATGCCTCATGACAAGGAAAAGATGCTCAGTATTGTGTGTGGCCTCCACTTGCCTGTATGACCTTCCAACTGTACAACGCCTGGGCATGCTCCTGATGAGGCGGTGGATGGTCTCCGGAGGGATCTCCTCCCAGACCTGGATTAAAGCATCCACCAACTCCTGGCCAGTCTGTGGTGCAACGTGACATTGGTGGATGGAGCGAGACATGATGTCCCAGATGTGCTCAATCTGATTCAAGTCTGGGGAATTGGCGGGTCTGTCCATAGCTTCAATGCCTTCATCTTGCAGGAACTGCTGACACACTCCAGCCACATGAGGTCTGGCATTGTCTTGCATTAGGAGGAACCCAGGGCCAACCGCACCAGCATATGGTCTCACAAGGGGTCTGAGGACCTCATCTCGGTACCTAATGGCTGTGCAGACCTCCAAAGAAATGCCACTCCACACCATTACCGACCCACTGCCAAACTGGTCATGCTGAAGGATGTTGTAGGCAGCAGATCACTCTCCATGGCGTCTCCAGACTCTGTCACATCTGTCACATGTGCTCAGTGTGAACCTGCTTTCATCTGTAAAGAGCAGAGGGCGCCAGTGGAGAATTTGCCAATCCTGGTGTTGTGTGGCAAATGCCAAGTGTCCTGCATGGTGTTGGGCTGTGAGCACAACCCCATCTGTGTACGTCAGGCCCTCGGACCAACCTTATGGAGTCGGTTTCTAACAGTTTGTGTAGACACATGCACATTTGTGGCCTGCTGGAGGTCATTTTGCAGGGCTCTGGCAGTGCTCCTCCTGTTCCTCCTTGCACAAAGGCAGAGGTAGTCCTGTTGCTGGGTTGTTGCCCACCCATGGCCCACTCCACATCTCCTGGTGTACTGGCCTGTCTCCTGGTAGCGCCTCCAGCCTCCGGACACTACACTGACTGACACAGCAAACCTTCTTGCCACAGCTCGCATTGATGTGCCATCCTGGATGAGCTGCACTACCTGAGCCACTTGTGTGGGTTGTAGAGTCCGTCTCATGCTACCACGAGTGTGAAAGCACAACCAAAATTCAAAAGTGACCAAAACATCAGCCAGAAAGCATTGGTACTGAGATGTTGTCTGTGGTCCCCACCTGCAGAACCACTCCTTTATTGAGGGTGTCTTGATAATTGCCAATAATTTCCATCTGTTGTCTATTCCATTTGCACAACAGCATTTGAAATTGATTGTCAATCAGTGTTGCTTCCTAAGTGGACAGTTTGATTTCACAGATGTTTGATCTACTTGGAGTTATATTCTGTTGTTTAAGTGTTCCCTTTATTTTTTGAGCAGTGTACTATTACGTGCTCTATGGCACATTTTGTTAGTATATGTAACGCTACAAAAAGCAGTGAGAAATTTGTCTGGATTCAATTACTGATCTATACAGAATTAACATATATACTCCTGTATAGGTCAAGATTTTCAGCACATTTTTTGTGCGTAAAACGTCTCCCTCGGCTTATACATGAGTCATTGTCCAGAAAGCTGGTGGGGGAGGGGGAGCGGCAGAGCAGCAGAAGGAGATGGCGGCTGTTGCACAGTGGCAGATGCAGCTGCAGGCTAACAAAGGCATCATACTCACCCTCCTTGCACCGTCGCTGCATCTCCTGCCCTTCATCTCTGACCCGGCAGCTCTTCCTGTGCTCAGTGGTCACATAGGTACTGCTCATTAAGGTAATTAATATGCATGCGTCTCCACTCCCATAGAAGTGGAGTGCATATTCATTACCTTAACCCCTTAATGTCCAATGACGGACACAGTCCGTCATCAGACATCTCCCCTGCTTTGATGAGGGCTCCGGCGCTGAGCCCACATCAAAGCCGGGACATGTCAGCTGTTATGAACAGCTGACATGTGCCCGCAATAGGCGCGAGCAGAATCGCCGTCCGCCCGCGCCTATTAACTAGTTAAATGCCGCTGTCAATGCTGACAGCGGGCATTTAAATAGCATTTCCGGCCGCCGAGCCGGAAATGACGTCATCGCCGACCCCCGTCATGTGATCGGGGGTTGGCGTCATGTTGCCTGGACAACCAGAGGTCTCTATGAGACCTCTATGGTTGTTCCAGGCATATGGCTTTCAGCGCCACCCGGTGGTCGGCGCTGAAAGCACAGCAGTAAATCTGCTACATATGGGCGATCTGCTCATCGCCCATATGTAGCAGAGCCGATCGGGTTGCGCAAGCTTCTAGCCTCCTATGGAGGCTATTGAAGCATGCCAAAAGTAAAAAAAAAGAATGTTTAAAAATAAAAAAAAATTAAAAAAAACCTAAAAGTTCAAATCACCCCCCTTTCGCCCCAATCAAAATAAAACAGTTAAAAAAAAAATCCCACATACACATATTAGGTATCGCCGTGTTCAGAATCGCCCGATCTATCAATAAAAAAAAGCATTAACCCGATCGCTAAACGGCGTAGCGAGAAAAAAATTAAAAACGCCAGAATTATGTTTTTTTGGTCACCAAGACATTGCATTAAAATGCAATAACGGGTGATCAAAAGAACATATCTGCACAAAAGTGGTATCATTAAAAACATCAGTCCGGCACGGAAAAAATAAGCCCTCACCCGACCCCAGATCATGAAAAATGGAGACGCTACGGGTCTTGGAAAATTGCGCAAATTTTTTTTTTTTTTTTTTTTTTTTTTTAGCAAACTTTGGAATTTTTTTTCACCACTTAGATAAAAGAGGACATAGACATGTTTGGCGTCTATGAACTCGTAAAGACCTGGAGAATCATAATGGCAGGTCAGATTTAGCATCTAGTGAACCTAACAAAAAAGCCAAGCAAAAAACAAGTGTGGAATTGCACTTTTTTTGCAATTTCACCGCACTTGGAATTTTTTTCCCGTTTTCGAGTACACGATATGGTAAAACCAATGATGTCATTTAAAAGTACAACTCGTCCCGCAAAAAATAAGCCCTCACATGGCCATATAAACGGAAAAATAAAAAAGTTATGGCTCTGGAAAGAAGGGGAGGGAAAAATGAAAATGTAAAACCAAAAATACCCCTGGTCATTAAGGGGTTAATGAGCGGTACCATGTGACCGCTGAATACAGGAATAGCTGCCGCTCCAGGACAACGGAGATGCGACGATGGTGTGAGGAGGGTGAGTATGATGGGGGAGTGAGTTATGCGGGACTGGGGAAGCCAAACCATGCAGTATCGGGGGAGCCGAGCCATGCAGGACTGGAGAAGCCGAGCCATGCAGAACCGGGGGAGCCGAGCCATATGGGACTAGGGGAGCCGAACCATGCGGGATCGGGAGACATGAATACAGCAGGGAGAGCCACATATAGCAGGACAGGACGGGGGAGCCACACATATCAGGACAAAACAAGGAAGCCACACATAGCAGGACAGGACGGGGGGAGCCACGCAAAGCAAGACAGGGATAAGGGGACAATGCATACCTGGCTTATACTCGAGTCAATAAGCTTACCCAGTTTTCCGTGACAAAATTAGGTGCCTCGGCTTATACTCGAGTATATACATGTAACAACCCTGCTTGCATCACTGCATGGCCTCCCATCCCCCACTCACCAACTTACTCAAAGCTCCAGGTCATGCTGTGATTTCTCTCTGCCGCCAGCTCCTTGCCTTGTCTCCTGTCTGGTATGTTCATGTTTCCTGACTGTTTGTATAGGGGGGCGGCGCCTGAACTCTCTGCTTCTTATGGAGTCAGGGTGCACCTGGCTAATGTGTCCCTGACCAATTATCAAGAGCCCTCTACTATTTAGGGCTGCTCCACCCACTGGAACCTTGCCTGAGTAATGTCTAAACTCAGTGTTTGCTGCTGAGTTAGCCAGGCCCTGTTCTGTGTTTCTTCTCTGGAGGCTTCACTCTTAGCTTTGTCTTGTGCCTGCCTGTCTGCCCGCCCTCCAGGAGGCAGAATATCCTGGTGTCTGTGCTATAGCTCCTGACATTGTCTTGCCTAGTACCTCTGTCCGCCCTCCAGGAGGCAGAATATCATGGTCCTTGAGTCTTTGTCCCTGTACATTGTCTGAACTCTGTCCTACCCCTGCCTCCTTGTCTTTGGCTTCTTTCCCTGCTGTGTCTTTCCCTGAGTCCTCCCTGTCTGTGCTCTGCACCCTTGCAGCTCTGCACCCTTGCAGCTCTGCCTGCTCTGCACCCTTGCAGCTCCGCCTGCTCTGCACCCTTGCACCTCTGTCTGCTCTGCACCCTTGCACCTCTGCCTGCTCTGCATCCTTTCGGCTCTGCCTGCTCGGCACTCCTGCAGCTCCGCCTACTCTGCACTCCTTCGACTCTGGCTACTATGCACTCCTGCAGCTCTGCCTACTCCGCAATCCTGCGGCTCTGTTCCTTACCTGCTTTGTCATACTCCACTCTCTCCTGTCAATACCTGTACCTGCTCCTCCTGTGTCAACAGGTCCAAACCTGTTCCTTCATAGTCCACTCACTCCTGCCTATACCGGTACTTGCACCTGCTGTGTGAACAGGCCCCTACCTGTTCCTTCTCATACCACACCAGCCTGCCCTGTGTCTCATCTGTGCCAGCCTGCCCTGTGTCTCATCTGTGCCAGCCTGCCCTGTGTCTCGTCTGTGCCAGCCTGCCCTGTGTCTCAGCCGTGCCAGCCTGCACTGTGTCTCAGCCATGCCAGCCTGCCCTGTATTTCAGCCATGCCTGCCTGGGTACCAGCCGTGCCTGCTGTGCCCACCTGCCTGCATGTCATTCGCACCTGACTGAGTGTCCTGTCCCCGAGCGGGATCAGCAGTCACAGCCAGACACCACTCTGGAGTGGCACCTGGCAGCTGTCTGCCACACAACCCTGACCTCACCATTGGAGGCTCCAGAGAAGACCAAGGCAGCTGTCTTAGTCACGCCCCTTCCAAGTTAGTCTGGTCTGTGGCACAGTGGGGCCACAACCCCCCGGCTCCCGCCAAGGCGCGAACATGACAATATGGTATGTGCTTTCTGTTACATTTCGGTGTTATATAAAATAAAAAGAAAACCTTGCAAAAATGTTTATGGATTCAGTGATTCATCCATACAGTGTTACTTGGTTCTTGTTACATTTTGCTGGTATGTTAAACTCTTAAAAACCTTTCCAAAACTTTTTGTGGATTCAAGGATTCATCCATACACAGTAGTGTGGTTCTTGTTACATTTTGCTGATATATTATACTCACAAAAACCCTTCCAAATCTTATTATGTATTCAATTAGTCACCCAAACACTGTAACATGGTTCTTTTTACATTTCACTGGTATATTAAGTTCTAAAAAAAGCTTCCAAAAATTTTTATGCATTCAATGATTCATTCATACAGTTTAACATGCTTTGTGTAAAATTATGATGGGTTAAAATTTTTAGAAACCACTTGGTCTGGTACAGTTCACAAAATATTTTTGGTCATAAAATTAACTATTGTTAACTATAAACTATTGAAAACTGCCCATATTTCAGTCCTGATGAAGAGGTCCTGCACAGCCTCGACAGTGTTGACTCTGTAAACCTGATTTATGAATAAATATTATCCGTTGGAAACCACTGTGGATCCAGCAGCAGCAGCAGCGCAGGAGTGACATCTGCCTCCCAATCGGTTTGCATTGTATGGTCCTTCTAGTCACCAATATCCTTGCAGCAGCTGATATCTATGTCATGCCAATTACATGTTGCTTAGTAGCAACTATATATACCGTGTGCAGAATTATTAGGCAAGTTGTATTTGAGAGGATTCTTTTTATTATTGAATAACAACTATGTTCTCAATCAACCCAAAAGACTCAGATATCAAAGCTTAATATTTTTGGAAGTTGGAGTGGGTTTTTTTAGATTTGGCTATCTTAGGAGGATATCTGCTTGTGCAGGTAGCTATTACAGTGCAGAATTATTAGGCAACTTAATAAAAACCAAATATATACCCATCTCACTTGTTTATTTTCACCAGGTAAACCAATAGAGCAACACAAAATTTAGAAATAAACATTTCTGACATTCAGAAACAAAACAAAAAAAATCAGTGACCAATATAGCCACCTTTCTTTACGATGACACTCAAAAGCCTTCCATCCATAGATTCTGTCAGTTGCTTGATCTGTTTACGTTCAACATTGCGTGCCGCAGCCACGACAGCCTCCCAGACACTGTTCGGAGAGGTGTAATGTTTTCCCTCCCTGTAGATCTCACATTTTATGAGGGACCACAGGTTCTCTATGGGGTTCAGATCAGGTGAACAAGGAGGCCATGTCATTATTTTTTCTTCTTTTAGACATTTAATGGCCAGCCACGCTGTGGAGTATTTGGATGCATGTGATGGAGCATTGTCCTGCATGAAAATCATGTTTTTCTTGAACGATACCGACTTCTTCCTGTACCACTACTTGAAGAAGGTGTCTTCCAGAAACTGCCAGTAGGTCTGAGAGTTGAGCTTCACTCCATCCTGAACCCGAAAAGGTCATCTTTGATGATACCAGCCCATACCAGTACCCCACCTCCACCTTGCTGGCGTCTGAGTCGGAGTGGAGCTCTTTACCCTTTACTGATGCAGCCTTGGGCCCATCCATCTGGCCAATAAAGAGTCGCTCTCACTTCATCAGTCCATAAAACCTTAGAAAAATCAGTCTTAAGATATTTCTTGGCCCAGTCTTGACGTTTTATCTTATGTTTCTTGTTGAAAGGTGGTCGTTTTTCAGCCTTCCTTAGCTTGGCCATGCCCCTGAGTATGGCACACCTTGAGCTTTTTGATACTCCTGTAACGTTGCAGCTCTGAAATATGGCAAAACTGGTGGCAAATGGCATCTTAGCAGCTTCATGCTTGATTTTCCTCAATTCATGGGCAGATATTTTGCGCTTTTTTATCAACAAGCTTCTTGCAACCCTGTTGGATATTTGCCATGAAACGTTTGATTGTTTGGTGATCACGCTTCAAAAGTTTGGCAATTTCAAGACTGCTGCATCCCTCTGCAAGACATCTCACAATTTTTGACTTTTCAGAGTCCGTCAAATCTTTCTTCGGACCCATTTTGCCAAAGGAAAGGAAGTTGCCTAATAATTAAGCACACCTTATATAGCCCCTTTCCTACATTAGACGTACTATTCCGTCCATGTGACCTGGGACCTAAGTCCCAAGGATGGAATAGTACGTCTAGTGCGATCAGCTGCGCTCCCCCCGTGAGCGCAGCTGATCGCGGCCGGGTGTCAGCTGATTGTCGCAGCTGACACCCGGCACTATGTGTCAGGGGCAGTCACGGACCACCCCCGACTCATTAACCCCTGGCACACCGCGATCAAACATTATCGCGGTGTACCGGGGGTTAAAGGAAGCATCGGCATGGAGGGGGCTCCCTCCGTGCTTCCCTGAGACCCCCACAGCAGCGCAATGGGCAGAGCTGCTGCGGGGGCCTCCCTCCCTGCAGATCCCCGGATCCAATATGGCGACGGGGACCTTCGGGGGCCTGCAGGGAGCTGGCTTCCTCACTGCCCGCAGAGCGCCAGCATGAGGAAGCCTGCAGCAGTTCCTGTGACAGATTGCTGATCTGTCACAGTGACCTGTGACGTGACAGATCAGCGATCTGTCACATGACAGTGATGTCTCCCCAGGGACATTATAATAAAATTAAAAAAAGTGTAAAAATAATTTTAAAAAAATCGCTAAATAAATTTAAAAGAAGAAAAAAATATTCCCTAATAAATTCATTTTTTGAAAATAATAAAAAAACAATAAAAGTACACATATTTGGTATCGTCGCATCCGTAATGACCCACCCTATAAAACTTTCCCATTAGTTAACCCCTTTAGCGAACCCCTTAAAAAATAAAAATAAAAAACAAAGCAAAAAATAATGATTTATTATCATACCGCCGAACAAAAAGTGCAATAACGCGCGATCAAAAAGACGCATATAAATATCCATGGTACCTCTGAAAACATCATCTTGTCCCGCAAAAAACAAACCACCACACAGTGTCATCAGCAAAAAAATAAAAAAGTTATAGCTCGCAGAATAAAGTGATGCAAAAATTATTATTTTTTATATAAAATTGCTTTCATTGCATAAAAGCGCCAAAACATAAAAGAACGACAAAATGAGGTATCGCTTTAACCATACTGACCCGAAGAATTAAACTGCTTTATCAATTTTACCACACGTGGAACGGTGAAAACGCACCCCCCAAAAGAAATTCACGAAACGCTGGTTTTTGTTCATTCTGCGTCCCAAAAATCAGAATAAAAAGCAATCAAAAAATGTCACATGCCCGAAAATGGAACCAATAAAAACGTCAACTCGTCCCACAAAAAATAAGACCTCACATGACTTGGTGGGTCAAAATATGGAAAAATTATAGCTCTCAAAATGTGGTGATGCATAAACTATTTTTACAATAAAAAGCGTCTTTTAGCATATGACAGATGCCAAACATAAAAACCCGCCATAAATAGTAAATCAAACCCCCCTTTATCAACCCCTTAGTTAGGGAAAAATAATAAAATAAAAAAATGATTTATTTCCATTTTCCCATTAGGGTTAGGGCTACGGTTAGGGTTGGAGTTAGAATTGGGGGGTTTCCACTGTTTTGGCACATCAGGGGCTTTCCAAACGTGACATGGCGTCCGATCTCAATTCCAGCCAAAAAAATTAAATGGCGCTACTTACCTTCCGAGCTCTGCCATGTGCCCAAATAGTGGTTTACCCCCATATATGGGGTATCAGCATACTCAGGACAAATTGCACAATAACTTTTGGGGTCCTGTTACTCTTGGGAAAATAAAAATTGGGGGTGAAAAGATCATTTTTGTGGAGCTTGTGGAGCGCTTGGGGGTTCAAAGTGCTCACCACATATCTAGATAAGTTCCTTGGGGGGTCTAGTTTCCAAAATGGGGTCACTTGTGGGGGGTTTCCACTGTTTACGCACATCAGGAGCTCTCCAAACGTGACATGGCATCTGATCTGAATTCCAGCCAATTTTGCAGTGAAAAAGTCAAACAGCGCTCCTTCCCTTCCGAGCTCTGCCATGCGCCCAAACAGTGGTTCCCCCCCACATATCAGGTATCGGCGTACTCAGGACAAATTGCACAGTAACTTTTCCAGTCCAATTTCTCCTGATACCCTTGGTAAAATAAAAAAATTGAACCTGAAGTAATTTTTTTTGTGAAAAAAAGTTAAATGTTCATTTTTTTTTTTAAACATTCAAAAAATTCCTGTGAAGCACCTGAAGGGTTAATAAACTTCTTGAATGTGGTTTTGAGCACCTTGAGGGGTGCAGTTTTTAGAATGGTGTCACTTTTGGGTATTTCCTATCATATAGACCCCTCAAAGTGACTTCAAATGTGACGTGGTCCATAAAAATAAAATGGTGTAAAAATGAGAAATCGCTGGTCAAATTTTAACCCTTATAGCGTCCTAACAAAAAAAATTTTGGTTCCCAAATAGTGCTAATGTAAAGTAAGCATGTGGGAAATGTTATTTATAAAGTTTTTTGAGTGCCATATCTCTGTTATTTAAGAGCATAAAAATTCAAAGATGGAAAATTGCAAAATTTTCAAAATTGTTCCCAAATTTCCATTTTTTTCACAAATAAACGCAAGTTATATGAATTAAATTTTACCACTAACATGAAGTACAATATGTCACGAGAAAACAGTGTCAGAATCAACGGGATCCATGGAAGCATTCCAGAGTTATTACCTCATAAAAGGACAGTGGTCAGAATTGTAAAAATTGGCCCGGGAATTAACATGCAAACCACCCTTGGGAGTAAAGGGGATAGGGTGTTGATGTCATTAGAGATTGGCTATCTTTATGGATACTTAAATCAATGTAAGTCTATTCCTTATAGAAAAATTATTCATGGGATGTATGTCAAGAATTGGTGTAATTCTATATAGTACATTAATCCATGAAATATAACAAATCAGTTTTGTAATTTACTGTAAGCCTAGCGGGAATCTGGCTTGTAGTTGAAAGATCCAAAATGCTTCACGGCGGAAAACTTTCTCCAGTCACCACTACTTTTGGGTTTGGAGACTCTCAATACCATGAAATCTAAATGAACTTATTCTAACTTTTAATTTTTGTTTGGTACAGCCATACACATGTGGTCAAAATAGTTGGTACCCCTCGTTTAATGACAGAAAAACCCACAATGGTCACAAAAATAACTTGAATCTGAAATCCGCATAATAAATAAAAAATCTATGAAAATTAACAAATGAAAGTGAGACATTGTTTTTCAACCATGCTTCCACAGATTTAAAAAAAATAAATAAAACTCATGAAATAGGCCTGGACAGAAATGATGGTACCCCTGAAAATAATGTCACACAAAATACATGCTAAATCACGGTGTGTCCACTAATTAGCATCCCAGGTGTCTAGAATCTTGGAATCAGTTAGTGGCCTGTATAGAGGGCTACAGATACTCACTGTGCTGTTTGGTGACATGGTGTGTATCACACTCAACATGGACCAGAGGAAGCGACGGAAAGCGTTGTTTCAGGAGATTACAAAGAAAATTATAGGGTCCCGTCACACTAAACGATGCACCAGCGATCCCGACAATGATACGACCTTGTCAGGATCGCTGGTGCCTCGCTACATGATCGCTGGTGAGCTGTCAAACAGGCAGACTCACCAGCGATCAGGACCAGCGAGGACGCTGGTATCCAAGGTAAATATCGGGTAACTAAGTGCGCACATCACTGTTACCCGCTGTGTACCTTGGATACCAGCTCCCAGTGCGAGCACACACATGGTGGTATTTCCTGAAGAAGAGGTTGCAAAAAACCTTGAAACGCGTAGAATAAACCACTGTCAAACTTTATTAACCTTCTGGAATTTCATCATTTGGGCAGCGCGGACGAAATCCACGTATTCCTTTGCAGAGCTCTGTTTCAGATAGTCGGTGACCGACTTGTGGATCTGCGGCAGCCCTTATCTATACATGCTTTGAATACCTACTACCAGGTGAGCAGTTTTTTGTCAAACCGCTTAGGCCTCTTTCACACATCAGGTTTTCGCCGTCAGGCGCGATCCGGCGCTTTTGACAGAAACCGGATCCGGCTAAATGCAATGCCGGATCCGGTTTCCCCCCCATTGACTTGCATTAGAGCCGGATCGAGCCGGATGGCCATGCGTTTCATCCGAATTTCGCCGGATCCGGCAATGTGACGCGATCCGGCGTCTGGAAAAAACGGCTACTGTAACGTTTTTTGTCTCCGGCGAAAAAGCCGGACACGCCGGATCCGGCGTGTCCGGCTTTTTCATACAATGAAAGCCTATGAGCGCCGCAATGCGCCTGATCCGGCGACAGCCGGATCCGGTGGCCGGATCCGTTTTTTTTGGTCTGAGCATGCTCAGTAGCTCTGCCCACAAGACATATATAAAAGCAAGACAGTGGGACCCTCAGCCACACCCAACATGCCACCCAAGCCAAGAACCAGGAGCAGGAGAAGGCAGCAGACATCTGCAGCAGCACCATCAGCACCACCCCAAATGGAGCAGCATGCTGAACAACGGGAGGGGAGTCCAGCAGCAGATGAGAGATGGTAATTATCAAATCCCCCATTCCTCTAAACTAGGGCTATGGAATATCAAGATATTCATTGGCCCTTTGTTTCTCTTTATTCAACTGCCGCCCAATAGATGCAGCAGCAGCAATGGCAGCAGCAGGAACACCACCCACAGCCATGGAGTCTGGCCATCAGGAAGACAGCACATCTTCTTCTGGGAGCCCTCCCTCGCATCGTCAGCATTTGACGGTAAGTTTTTATTTCTAAAATCCATCATCTCTGTAATATATGTCTATTCATTGCCTTTTATTTCAAAACAGGAATCACAAGATGAAGAGGAGCTCCCAGAAGAAGAAGGAAGGGGTGGACAGACACTTGGAGTGGGCTCACAATTGGTAAGTTTTTTGCATCAAACGCAGAAACACAACATCACACTACACACAACACATAGAAAACAATGTTCTGCAGACCACACACAGCAAACAAATGCCTACATCCAAAGACATAACATTTTTTGTTTTCTTCTCTAGTCTTCCCAATATGGTGCTCGGCCAAGAGGTCCTCGCAGTGCCTCCCAGGGTCGTCGGCGACAGCAACACGGCGGTCACCAGCGTGTAAGTATAAATATTTTTGCTTTGTTTTTTTGCACTTTTTATTTCATTTCTTTTGTGGAGGCTAATTATGTTATTTTTGTCTTTTTCTTTAACAGCCTTCACAGCGTGCTCTCGACTCTGACGGTGAGGATGGAGGAATCGATGTGGACCACCTCATCGATCTCGTCAGAGAAAGGGAGCCGCTCTGGAATATGGCTGACCGCCGCCACGCTGACCTTATCGTTACCCGACGACTCTGGGAGGAAATCTGTTCGCTCCTTGTGGACCGCTGGGAGGACCTCGAAGCTCGGGCCCAGATTAAAGAGCGTAAGTATATACAGTACCGGTTGCTTGATTTAAACCAGTGTTTCCCGAACTCCAGTCCTCGTGGTCCCCACGGATCATGTGTTCAGGATTTCTATTTACTTTGGAAATCCTGAAAACATGACCCCTGGGGACCATGAGGACTGGAGTTTGGGAAACACTGATGTTGTATACTAACCACTTTGTCCTTTCTCGTTTCAGGGGAGAGAATTGTGAAGCGGTGGCGGTCTGTGAGGGATCGTTTCAAGAAGGAGTTCAATAAAGAGATGCGGGCCCCGAGTGGATCTGGAGGACGCAGGAGCAAGTACAAGTACGCACGAGCCCTGTCGTTCCTCCGGGATACAATGCTCACCAGAAGGTAAATATTACACACCACATGTGACAAAAAAATGTTTAGATGTAACTTTTTTTTTTCAGCCAGGGCCATACCATGTCACTATTTTAATTGTTTTTTTTTCTCTTTATTCCACAGCACGGTGAGCAGCACTCGGGAGCCTGCACGATTGGACCCTTCTGAGGCGATCCCTGAGGAGACCGGCACCGAGGGACACTTCGACCGCCCCGGTACATCTGCACCTTCCCAGCCTTCCCACACATTCGACCCATCTGTCCCATCCACCAGCACAGGAGCATCGTGGCCGCCTACATTACATGAAGCTGCTGGTGAGGAGATCGCTTTCCCTTTACCTCACCCTTCTGCCCCTGCCACCTCTAGTACACCTGCGGGTACTGGGCGGCAGCGGCAGAGGGGTCAGGAAAAGAGTTATGCGCCAGAGTTCTTGCATCTGAATGCATCTTTCCAGAACTGTCTAAAAGTCTTGTCAGAGCAAATCTCCGCAGGCTTTCAGCAGATCAACTCCAGCATTCTGGAGGTGAAGACACTTCTGCAAACCATGCATTCAGAAGCAAGATCTTCGCCAAACCACACCTTTTTCAGGTCTGTTGTGGAGCGCATGGCAACACTATCTCCTACCCAGCAGATGCATGTAATGCATTCGTGTCACGGTGCTCTACAGCAGGTTACCTCCCAACCTCCACCTCCCACCACTGTAGTTCCTCCACCTGCACCCCCTCCAGCCACTTTCCATCCTCCCCCTCCTATTACATCTGCACCCCCTCCAGCCACTTTCCATCCTCCCCCTCCTATTACATACCAGCAACCTCCCCAGTACCAGCAACCTCCCCAGTACCAGACATCTCCCCACTTCCAGCAACCTGCCCCGTACCAAACTCCTTCCCCGTACCAAACTCCTTCCCCGTACCAAACTCCTTCCCCGTACCAAACTCCTTCCCCGTACCAAACTCCTTCCCCGTACCAAACTCCTTCCCCGTACCAAACTCCTTCCCCATACAACTTTCCATCAACATCATCTGCTCCTACAGTCCCTGCCCAACCCTCCACTCCACTGCCCACCACCTCTTCTGCCTCCCACATGTCCACCCATTCTGTAGCTTTTTCCACACCATCACCTCTAACTTTTCCTTCCCCACCACGATCCCAGTCCTCTCTCCACACTCCCATTGTCGAAGTGTCCCGCAGCCCCTCCAGCAGTATTTCCACCCCACACTACACAGATTTATGATGTGTTTTGTAATAAAAATGCCCAGTTGGTTTCAAATCTTTATTAAAAAAGTTTTTTTAACTTTAAAAACAGTTTACAAAAAAAAAATATTTTAAATAAAAGTTAAATTATTGTTTACACTGGTTGTCTGTCATTTCTTTCTGCGGCGAAATATGTTTAAAAAAAAGGTTAAATACAGGGTATTTAAAAGGTAAAAAGGTATTCAAAACCAGGTAAATAACTGTGGGTAAATTTTAGCTTTTTGCCACAGTTGTGTTCCTGGTTGTGTTTGAAGCAAAGTATTTCACCTAAAAAGTTGTGTTTATTGTTGGTGATTTCCTAACAATGTACACAACTTTTGTTAAAAGGTGAAATACTTAGCATAAAACACAACCAGGTACACACCTGTGGCCTAAAGCTAAAAATAGAGACCATAACAAGATAGCCAACTTTGGTTGGCAAAGGTATATACTGTTGGTACAGAAGGTACACAAGTTTGGTTAGGGCACAAATCTTTCACACTCTGTCATCCTGCCAGTGTACTCTGCCTTGAGGTGACTTAAAGTATAGTGCAAAATTGTCCCTCATTACTGAAACCGTCACAGAACTTCTAGTGGTAATGTCATGGTAATCTTGCAAGGTGGTTTCTTCAGAGGTGTCCTCAATGGAAATGGGTTCCTTGCAGATAACAAAATTGTGGAGTACCACGCAAGCTTTGATCACCTCGTCAACAGTTTCTGTCTTGAGGTTGATCGCAGTCAATAGGACCCGCCATTTGGCTGTCAGAATACCAAAGGTACATTCAACCATTCTTCTTGCTCTTGTGAGGCGGTAATTAAAAATGCGTTTTGGTCTTGTCAATCCTCTGCTAGAGTACGGTTTCAAAAGGTGTTCTGACAGCTGGAAGGCTTCATCCCCTACACAGACAAATGGCATAGGTGGACCAGATGTTTGCGGCAGCGGTCTAGGTGGTGGGAACTGGAAGGTGTTTCCATACAGTTTACGCCCCATGGCAGACAGTTTGAAAACTTGAGAGTCATTGGAGCGGCCATAGGCCCCAATATCAACAGCAATAAATTTGTATTCTGCTTCAGCGATGGCCATGAGGACAATTGAAAAATATTTCTTGTAATTGAAATATTCCGATCCCGATCCGGCTGGCTTTACAATGTGGATATGTTTCCCGTCCACAGCGCCCAAGCAGTTGGGAAACTGACATATCTGTTGAAACTTGTCAGCAATTTCAATCCACCTCTCTGTTGTGGGCTCTGGTAAAAACTCTTCAGTTAAGGAGTCCCACAGTGCACGGCATGTGTACTTCACTATTCCAGATATGGTGGAAATCCCGAGTCTGTACTGGAAATGCAGTGACGAAAGGGATTCTCCAGTTGCAAGAAATCTGTGGGGAATTAAAAAACAATCAATTAGTTTTAAATCACAGCATTACATACCAAAACTCAGCTATAACACTTGGAGATACAAACTACCACCAACAAGATTGCAGTGAAAGTGTGCTCTGATGCGATCACATCCAATAAATGTGGCTTACCTTAAAGTCACCATCAGACGCTCTGCGGGTGAAACAGAGAAGCGGCAATAGGTGTCCGCTTTTCTTATGAGGTGTGCAATGCGCTCCACCAAGTAATCAAAATTCTCCATTTTCATCCGAACGTATCCAAAAAATTTATCCGGGTTTCGTCGAAGGTCCATGCAGAGTGTAGAATAGACCCCACGCGTCATTCTCTTGGCTGTGATGGGGTGGATCCACAAACGTCGTCTACGATGCCTGATGCGCTGCTGTCTCGCTCTCTCCTTCTCGAGAACAATCACCCTCAAACGATTCGCCTCCGCTATAAAATCCACCAAATTCTTCAAAATATTTCCAATGACAACATCCATCTTCGCCAGTAACTTGCTCTTCTCTCCAACCTGCACTTTCTCCTCTACAACCTGTCAAAGAAGGGCTGTAGGAACACGCTATATATAGTTTTCCAGTAGCCAATCCCGTTCGGAAGGCCACAAGGGTCAATTTTAAAAACCGGATCCGGCGTAATCCGTCGAAAAACGGATAGAAAAACGGATGAACCGGATGAGACGGATCCGGTTTTGTCTGTCAAGAACAAGACGGATCCGGCAGAAAACCGGATCCGGCACATCAGGTTTTACAAAACATTTGCCGGATCCGGCGTTCCGGCACGACGCTGGATCGCGCCTGACGCCGAAAACCTGATGTGTGAAAGTAGCCTTAGTCTATTTGTGGGATAAGACCCTATATTGCGCTTGTGTCTCCCTCTTTCCTCACAAAACAGCAAGCCTTGCAATGTATCACATATACAACGTGTGCTTGTGTTCACATTTGATATAAGATTTAATTTTAAAGGCACATTTGCCATTGCTGGAGTGGAACATTTTAGTTGTCTCAACGTATTTAGAGACTTGGCAGCGCAAGTGGTTGCATTTATTGGCACCTGGTTTATACAGCCAGGTATTTTCATTGTGATTGGTTTCAAAAAGGCTAGTGGAAAGAATTGAGCCAAGAGATTGCCCCCTTCTGGCGACAAAATTAATATTTAAATAAAAAAAATATTTTTTTAGAACAGTGGCAAAATGGTCAAACTGATGTATAATTGGTAAGTTTGATTTAATGATGTTAATAACTTGTTTGTATTCTCTGCTATATTCAGCGGGAAAGGTTTAATCTGTTGATAACATGCTATGTGTTGGTTATCTTTTTGCTTAGTAATAATGCCTTCCTGGATTTATTCCCTGCTATGGCAGCAGCCCATTCTATAGTCCATTATGGGTGCCCTCTTTCTCTAAGTCTTTGGTATGTATCTACAGCATGTTTATTGTATTGGTACATGTTGGAGAAGGTTTTTTGGGGTGAATAAATTCCCCCAAAGGAATGGATTTGATGGTATGTGATGGGTGACAGCTGGCGGCGTGCAGCAATGGGTTTGTTGCCTGCTCTATCTTTCCTATACAATTCTGTATCTACAGAGTGGCTCACCCTACTCCCTGTCAGTGTAATATCCAAGACATTTATGGAATTTTATTGTACATTGCTCATGATCCGAAGACTAAGATTGTTCTGATTGAGTTAAGAGGTAAATGCTGGTACAGACGATACATAACCTGACCAGACAATGAAAATATCGTTTATGTATTGCCAGCATATATGAGAAGCAAAGTAATTGTTATTGCAAGAAAAAATAAACTCATCCTCCCACCAGGGTAAGTATAGTATAGTGTTTTTTATGCCCATGCGACTTTTAATGAAGTCACAATAAAGTATTTTTGCTTCTAATTTGCTTTTCTGGATTGCAAAACGTCTTTCATCCCTTTGAATAATGCGGCTTGATGCCTCACAAGCTTTTTGTGTGCACAGTGGAGCGTACATTGCCCAGGATCACTATTTACCTGTCTGCCTGTGTAACCTGGCCATTAAATGACTGCTTATCGGTAAGTGCTTACCAATCAGTGGTTGTTTAGACCCTTCATTTTCATCTCATCAAGAAGATATTATCAATCCTGAAAGACGTTCTCTGGATATTAAAGGGCCTTTTACACATAGCGATATCGCTAAAGCGTCACCGATTTTGTGACACAACAGCGAAATCGCTAGCGATCTCGCTATATGTGACACGTACCTGCGACCGCCCCCCCACTGGATATCGCTGATCGCGCTCGAACGTCCTGCGCCATTTTCTTCTCGCTGGCGCCAACTAGCGATGCATGGACGCAGGCGGAAGTCGTCATCATCGCTGCCTTCTGACAGGGAGGAGCGACCGCCGAGCATTGCTGGATCGTTCCTGCGCCGCTGGTGAGATCTGCCTGTTTGGCAGCTCATTAGCGATCATTTAGCGATGCACCAGCGATACTGACGGGTCATATCGTTGTCGGGATCGCTGGTGCATCACTAAATGTAATGGGACACTAAGTATGAAATTCTTTTTGAACTCAACGTCAAGTGCTTCCCTGCTGGGAAGTCAATAGCGCCAACAACGGCTGGCACGGTGCTTATCCAAGAAGGTCCTGTAGGCAACAAGGATCTGTCTTCTGGCGGCAGCGGTCTGTCTCCAGTACTTTCCACTGAGGCCCTAGTCCATAAGTTGATGCAGCTGAGTCAATTAAGTCCAACGTAAACCGGCAAGTATCAACTGGCAAATCAGGGTGCAAGTGTCTGTCCTGTACCCGGTTTCTCTTATGTGGCACATGCCCTGTATTCACGGACACGGAACGTACGGCAGCTTGCTCTATGGTAGTCACGCGGCACCCTGCACCTCTCTCTCTCTCAAGGGTTAATGGATGCAGGTCTGCACAGCACCGGTGTTCTGGGGATGGAGTACTCCTCTCAGCCTGCTGCACGCCGCCTACCCACGCCAAAACTGTCTCTAGACCACCCAGTCTGTCTGCTGCAGTCCGTCGCAGAGCCGGCTGTTTGGGTGCGGAGCGCGCTGCCTGCCCTGATGGAGGGGGCCTCTCTGCAGCTTTGTACACTTTCTACCTCAGCTTCCGGCCGGGTTCTCTGACTAAACACGCCCCCTCTTCCTGAGTCATGGGGCCTGTACGGTCCCCTATTCCTTCCCCCAGGAAACAGGGAAGGCAGCCTCAACAGTTCCGGTTCTGGCAAGCAGGTACCCGCAGTCCGGTCTTCTCCATTACAATGAACGAGGGCGCAGCTGCTTCCATTACTGGGCCGGTTACTGGGGAACTTACAGTGAGAGCATGGTATATACACCTCCGATTCCAACCCATGGAATACGTATATATATATACTCCGGTACGGTCACTGCCTCAGTGCTCTAGTCCAAATAACATATTTGCATGCATGCCCCTCTTAACATCTCTCAATAAATTACCAAAACCACTTGCTTTGGTGGAACGTTCCATAATCTCACTGCTTTTGAGGCTCTCATACACATTAGATTGATGAATGGGTCAACCAACTATTTAATACAGTATGTATTGAAGTCTACGGAACACATCCTTACCAAATTATATGAGAGAGACGGATTGCACATATTGACTTACTTAAATAAAGTCCTTTTATTTCCACAGAAGATGTGCTTTCTCCAATGTCTGGTTGGTGCTTACTCCTATTTCAGTAGTGTTGACTGAGCTGAGTGTGCATGTTAGGGTTCCCTCACATAAGCATATAACATGACCGAGTGTTATCCAATGTTATACTATGGGGCAGTGCAGATCTGCTTTTTTCTCATGTAGATTCAGCATGAGAAAAAAAATTGAATATGCAACAAGTGGCTCCACAAATCACATGATATGCACCCATGCAAGTCTATGGGTGCTTGTAAAACATCGGACTGCACTCTGATGTCATCCGAGTGCAGTCCAATTTCCACAGGTTCAGACAGTGGAGAAATTAAGTTTTCCATCTTCTCCACACCTGTGCTCCAATTTTCTCATGAGAGAGAATCGGATCACACTAGGCTGACACTCAGCTCAAACTCGGAGCAGATTTTGAGCACAGTGTCATTAACATAATCGATCCGATATATACAATTGTGTGACCCCGGCCTTAAGGGGAAATCAGAAGAAATAGCTGTTGTTCGAACAAGTAATCTGCTGACCGCTATTTAGAATACTTATTGCAAGTTATTAGGTCACCTAAGACCTTTTCTAATTAAAATTATATAATCCCAATATTTATAATCTATCTGGGTACTGCACTGATTTGAATTGTCCTTTGAATTCACATCAAATGTACTATTTTGTATTTGTTTTTATTTTTGTTGTAGAGTGGTATCCAAGTATGTCATGTATGGTCTGACTGGGGCATAGAGACGAAACAATGTGGTCATCATGTGCATCTCATGATTGTATTTGCATTGGCAGAAACTCCCTAGCACTAGTTATTACAGTTCAGTTTTCTGTCTACCAATATCCTCAAGTCATTTTCCATGTTGGTTTTACCCAGTGTTTTCCTATTTAATGATGCTATTTGTTGTTCCTTCTGAAATGCACAACTTTATTATATAGTTTAATAGTAATTTTTGTTTATATAAACTCCACAATATTGAAATTGCAACACCAAGAAGGAAAAGTTGTGAAATTATGGACAACATCTTGAAGACAGCTTCATGAGGGAACATCACACTGGTATGATGGCTGTGACAGCACAGTATTTTATCTTAACCCCGTAGTGACAGAGCCAATTTTGTACTTAATGACCAAGCCAATTTTTACAATTCTGACCACTGTCACTTCATGAGTTTATAGCTCTGGAAAGCTTCAACAGATCCCACTGATTCTGAGAATGATTTTTCATGACATACTGTACTTCACGTTAGTGGTAAAAATTTCCTTGATATGACGTGTTTATTTATGGAAAAAAAACAGAAATTTGGAAAAAATTTTGAAAATGTTGCAATATTCTAACTTCTAATTTTTGTGCCCTTAAATCAGAGAGTCATATCGCACAAAATAGTTAATAAATCACATTTCCCATATGTCTACTTTACATCAACACAATTTTGGAAACAATAATTATTTTGGTTAGGACTTTATAAAGGTTAAAAGTTGACCAGCGATTTCTCATTTTTCTAACTAAATTTAAAAAACCATTTTTTTAGGGACCACATCACATTTGAAGTGAATTTGGGGGGGTCAGTATGACAGAAAATAGGCAAAAGTGACAACATTCTAAAAACTGCACACACCCCTCAAGGTACTCAAAACCACATTTAGGAAATGTATTAACCTTTTAGGAGCTTCACAAGAACGAAAGCAATTTGGAAGGAAAAAGCTTAACATTCTACTTTTTTCACAAAAAAATTTACTTTAGGCCCAAACATTTTTATTTTCACAAGGTTAACAAGAGAAAATGGACCAAAAAATTTGTTGTTCAATTTCTTCTTAGTTCACCGATACCCCATATGTGGGGGAAAGCCACTGTTTGGGCGCATGGCAGGGCTCAGAAGGGAGGGAGAACCATTTGACATTTTGAACGCAAAATTGGCTGGAATCAATGGCGGGCGCCATGTAGCATTAGGAGACCACCTGATGTACCTAAACAGTGGTAACCCCACAATTCCAACTCCAACTTTAGCACAGCCCTACCCCTGACCATAATCTAAACCATAACCCTAATCCCAATCCTAACTCTAACCACAACCCTAACCCCAACACCACTCTAACCCCAATCGTAACCCCAACAAACCATATCCTCAACACAACCGTATCCCCTACACAACTCTATACTCAACACAACCCTAACCACAACACCACAACCATAACCACCACACCACAATTATAACCCCAACACCACAACAGTAACCCCAACACAACCCTAACTCTAGCCCCAACCCTAAGCCTAGCCTCAAACCTAGCCCTAGCTCTAACCCTAACCCCAACCCTAAACCTAGCTCTAACCCCAACCCTAACTCTAACCCCAACCCTAACGCTAGTCCAAAAAACTAACCCTAATGGAAAAAAATATTTTTTTTATTTTATTATTTTTACCTAAGGGGGTGATAAAGGGGGTTTAATTTACTATTTTTTCATTTTGATCACTGTGATAGGGTCTATTGTTATGAGCTCATTTTCTGCTCCACCAGTTGAGTGTTCTCCTTCCGTTCTCCCTCTGGTGGTGACAGGATGCAGTGAGGTTGGTTTAAGTGGTAGTGATCTGCCACCTGATGAGAAGGATAACGATTGGATCTCTGGAGTATCAGACTGGATATAAGACAGCCGACGCCCTATCCTAGTGCTGGTGATTCAGTCTGCTTCTCAGGTCTTGGACTTCAGCTCTCTTCCAGTTTTTGCTAATGTTCACACTTGCGCTTGTTAGTCAATTCAGTTTCTTGTGTGGTCAGCTTGCCCCTGCTGGGGCTATGCTGAACTTCCACTCCTATTTATCTGTATTTGCCAATTTGCCTTTTTGTCCCTTATTAGATTGGCCTATTTTTGCTCTGTTTCAGAATATTGCAGAGTGCTGATATAGTGGGAGAAGTCTAGTGACTTCAGGGTTAATTTTGCTATCAGACGTGTTGGACATTATTTTTGGTAGGGTTTTTTGGCAGATTGCAGACAGTGGCTTTCCTTTCCTGTCCTTTCTAGTTAGTCGGGCCCCATCGTTTGCTCAGCCTATTTTCCTGCCTGTGTTTGTGTTTTCATCTTGCTTCACCGTCAATACATGTGTGGGGGCTGTCTTTTCCTTTGGGGGTCTGCTCTGGGGCAGTTAGTTTTCCCTTTTCTTGCTTTAGGTTTATGTAGTCCACCGGCGGTGATGAGGCGTCTAGGAACAACGTAGGAACGCTCCACTGCTACTGTTAGTTGTGTGGTTAAGATCAGGGATCTGCAATCTGCATAGTGACCAACTTCTCTGGTTTTCTGGGACTTAGCTTTTTGTTGTTCCTCCTCGGTGACCCTTTCATAACAGTCTATCACAGTGATCAAAATGAACCAATAGAAAAAATCTTCTATTGTTGCTGGGTGCCAGCCAGCCAATCTCTGCCTGCACATGCACCCGCCATTTTCTTCCAGGAAGAAGACACTGAGTGAAAGAGCCAAAGGGTCCAGGGATACCGGAGGTACCGGGGGAGGCTCAGGGGACCCCATTTCTCTCTCCTCTGGTATGCTAGTGTGGCGCCCCTGAGGGTTCAGTCGCCACAGAGGTACTGCACCTCCTCCTGAGGTGTGGTACCCCATTTTCCAGGTAAGATGGGGACACCTGACCAGACTCCAGCACCTGCACCCAGCACGGAAACCTTAGAACAGCAGGGCACCCTCTATGATGCCTGCTTGGTTCATGAAGGGTGCTGGGAGGTGGGTGGAGCTTAGTTTGCAATAGAGTGGGGGAAAACTGATCGGAAGTCAGGATCAGTTCCCTGGAGGGGGAAGCAGAGAGAGAGGACGTTTATGCAGCAGCCTCCTGTGAGCTGGAGCTCCTGAGGAGAGGAACAGAAGGATCAGTTCATCAGAAGGATAAAAAGGAAAGGACAGAGCATGTGGAGGAGAGCTGGGGACTGGGGCTAGAGCAGAGCCCTATTCCTAAGTTTATGCTCCAAAGGCCGGGCACTGGCATCCGAGGCTGTGTGAATGCTAATGGTTCTACAGCAGACACCGGAGGAATAGAAGTTGTGACCACTTTATTTCCACCTAAGACTCGACGACACAGTAGCAACGTGTGTGAGCTGGGACATAATTGTAAGGAGTCCCTGAAGTAGGCTACAGCTACCTGTCAAGCGAGTGGAGTTCTAAGTAATAGCAAGAAAGAGGAACTTGAGTGTAATTCATAACTGCAAGTACTTCAGATTAGCGCTAGTAAGGAGACGTTCAGCAAAGACGCAAACGGAAGGGAGTGCTGGAAGGGTGTGCTCCATCTGCCTGGGAGTTGGCTGAGCCCCTCACCTGGAGGACATGGCACTGAAGCGGGCACCTGTAAGGTAAAAAAAGAAAATTTTTTCAGCTCACCCCAAAGAAGACAGCTATAAGTCCGATCGGTGCACGGAATGTGGAAACAGGATCCCTCTGCAGCAAAGCGTAATATGGAAAAAAATTCCAGCATCCAGATCAGTAATTAGATTAAAAAAAATTTTATTCCTTTATTCCAAAATTTAAAAAAATCATAAGATTCTCCATCATGATAAGAGACGCATCAGGACGTGTAGTTGGACCAACTACACGTCCTGATGCGTCTCTTATCATGCTGAAGCGGGCACCTGTGTATGCCAGAAATGTGAGTAAAGCTTTGGAACTGCATTCAGCTGTGTCTCTGCCTTCTTCCTGTGTCACCTACTCAGCACTGCTACATCTCTGAGTCAAACACTACACCATCTACCTCAACATCTACTACCACTGTCCTGGGACTACAGCTCTGTGGAGAGCTATTACACCTCTGCGGCATCATACCATCTGTCCAAGAGGGTCTGCACTGCAGCGCTGGTACCCTTCTGACCAGATACCACTGGAGGAGTCACGAACTTATCTGCACATAAACTTTATTCCACCTATTTTACATGGACTCCCAGGACCATGGACTGGGTCACCGCCACCACAACACATCCCTTTAAGACACCGGCCCGGTACCGAGTGAAACCCACAGCCCTGGGGGTGATCCACTAGATCATATCTGAGGAGAGAAAAATAAATGGGAATAACGGTGATCATGAGACTAGGGACAGTAAAAACCGATCCGAATCATATCCCCTGGAGCCCCTGGTAGCCGAGACCCCATAGATTTTCCGACGCTGAGGGCGCTATAACCTTATTTCTCAGCGTCATTAAAAAGCGGCAGTGATGAATAAGTATCCTTAACTACAGCTATGCAAATTTCTATAAGTCGTTATCCCCATTATAGTGGAGTGTTGACTGTAAAACACAGGCGGTAAACAGGAATGGTCACAAATACCTTCATCCAGGATCCAGGAACTCATTAATAGCTACAGGAAGCGACTAGAGGCTGTTATTTTTGCAAAAGGAGGATCTACGAAATATTAATGTCACTTTTATGTTGAGGTGCCCATACTTTTGCACCGGTCAAATTTTGTTTAAATGCAGATTGCATATTTTCTGTTAGTACAATAAACCTCATTTGAATCCAGAAATATAACTGAGTCCATCAGTTATTAGATATATGAAACTGAAATAGCTGTTGCAAAAACCAAAATTGTTATAAAGAAAAAAGGTTAACATTAATAGGGGTGCCCAAACTTTAATATATGACTGTATATGCATCCTGGCCCCTCAGATATCCATCCTGGTGCCTTGTCCTGCCCCCTATATCCATCCTGGCTCCCCATATACCCATCCTGGCCCCGCATATGTATGCATCCTGGTCTTTTGTCCTGCCCCACTCATATATCCATCCTGCCCCCATATGTATCCATCCTGGATCCCGCATATATATCCATTATGGATCCTCCATATATGTATGCATCTTGGTCTTTTGTCTTGCCCCTCCCATATATCCATCCTGGTCCCCCATATATATATGCATCCTATCCCCATATATCCATCTTGGCCCCCCATATATACATCCTGGCCCCCCATATATATACATCCTGGATCCCCCATATGTATCCATCCTGGATCCCTAAATGTTTGCATCCTGGTCCTTTGTCCTGCCCCCTCATATATCCATCCTGGCCTCCCATATATTCATCCTGGATCACCCATATGTATCCATCCTGGATCCCCCATACTTATGCATCCTAGTCCTTTGTCCTGCTCCCTCTATATATCTATACTGGCCCCCCATATATATGCATCCTGGCCCCCATATATATTTATCCTGGTCCTTTGTCCTGCCCCCCATATATCCATCCCACCTCCCATATATCTATCCTGGCCCCCCCTATATATTTCCTGGTCCTTTGTCCTGCCCCCCATATATCCATCCTGACCCCCATATACCCATCCTTGCCTCTTGTCCTGGCTTCATGCGCAGAGAGAAAACCAAAAAAAAGATTCCTGTTACCTTCCTGTGTCGGGCAGCATGCTCTACCTCCTCTGCAGGTCCGGCGTGCACATAGTAAAATGGCCGCCGACCTAGCAGTATTGATCCGGACGTTCAGCTATGAACACTGTGTGTGAGCGACCCTGCACATACTCTGCCTGCGCTTTTAAAGGTCCTGTGCCCCTAAAAACTGCACTTTTTTCTTCTCCTCCTTTCCTTCTTCCCACAGCCATCTGCCTGGTCACTGCAAGGGCCCAGCGGGGATTTCCCTCATACAACACCAAGCCAGTCCGACCCTGATTGAAGGATAAACTATAAATAATCAAACAATGCAAGTTAACCTCATCACATATTTCTTTTGATCTCTGGATGCTAGCTTGAAAGACAGTTGTTAAATATAAAAAGAGGATATGAACCTCTGTAAGATATACATCCAGACAGCCAAGAAATCCAGATTTGACATTCTACAGGATGTCAGCATAGGGGACCATGGCCCGGCTGAAAGAATACAGATCTGCTCTATTGACCATCACTGAACCATGGATACGTTTGGCGTAGTCAGGATTTGGACCCACCAGTCACTCTAGCCCCATGGATGTTTGGTAAAGCCAGGAATGGGATCCACCTCCTGGCTCCAAGGAGATGTTCTGAGAAGCCAGGTTGTGACCCTTCGGTAACCTGGCCTTGTACCTTGATGGACTATCAGTTTCTTAAGCTTGTAATTACCTCAACTCTGTAGGTGCTACAGGTGTGATAGTCGGTCCTGGAAGCTTTGAATTCACAGCTGCTCTTATCCTGGTGAGTTAGCGGAAGGGTGAAACTCTAATTTTACTCTGATACCATCTTGGGTATTTTGCTGGGGCTGTTCTGTGATATTTGCCTGTTTTGTGGTTCAATAAAGTATTGCCACACTGTTTTACCCTTACCCTGTGTTGTCTGAGCAGTGTTATGCCCACGGTTAAAGGAGAGCGGGCATCAGTGGGATGATCTCTAGTCCTGTGCAGTTTCAGCTTGTGGACTAGGGCACCTGTTGAACCCCCGTGTCTCCACAATGGCCATGCAGTTTAGCCTAAGGTCTCACTTTCACACATCTGAGTATTGTAAAAATGTTCCCTTTATTTTTTCCTTTATGGATTGCATACCTAGAAATTCAGTGACTCTTTTCACATACGAGTTTTTGGGGGACTGATATTGTTCAAGTTGGCTCCAACTTTTGGATCAAACTCTCTAGAAAAAGCTTGGAAAACTCCTATCAATTTTTTTCTAATACGATAAAACCAAATGACACTTGGATGGTAAAAGCTGGCAAACTGACTAAAAATTTATACAGAAACCTAGCCTGCTGATAAAAATCGGTTTAGTTTTTTTTCACATACAAAAAAAACCTCTAACGTGTGAATTTGGTCTCAAATTGACTGCATGGACATTAACCAAAATAATTGTATGTCTATTGAAACTTAAAAAGTGGCAATTTTTTTCGTTGATGTGCACACCAAATGCATGTGTGATGCGGAGTCACAACTCATGGACAATCCATGAGACAAGGTAGTCAGGAGATCTAGGTCAGATACCAGGAGGGCTCATAGTACAAAGGGTCAAGACAAAAGCGTTATCAAGTGACAGTCAGGGGTCCAGTGCCAGGAGAGTACGTCAAGATAAGGGGATAAGACATATGGATAGTCAGAAGCCAAGTCTGGGGTCAGGTACCTGAGATAAGAGAGTGTTAGGAATCTGGTTTTTACAATGCCTATGCAGGAATCCAGATTCTCACATTTGTCTCCAGAGGCTAAGTCCTTCGTTCCTTCTTCTGAGCATGCTCATGGGATGAGCTCCCATTGGAGTTCGGGAGTCAGGTGCTCAGGTCCTGCTCCTGATTCCATTGGTTATGCTCAGGGCTCTGGGGATTTCCGGCAGGTCCCGTATGCTATAAAAAGTGAACTAGTCACAGAAGAAGAAGTAAGCAGGCTCCTTGCATCTTCTCGCCCAACTACTTGCACCAGTGACCCATTTCCGTCACATCTCCTCCAGTCCCTTTCCCCTGCTGTCACCCCTCACCTAACTAAAATATTTAACCTCTCTCTCTCTTCTGGTATTTTTCCCTCCTCATTTAAGCATGCCATCATACATCCACTACTTAAAAAACCATCCCTCGACCAAAATTGTGCCGCTAACTATAGACCTGTCTCTAATCTTCCCTTCATCTCTAAACTCCTGGAACGCCTGGTCCACTCCCGTCTTATCCGCTATCTCTCAGAAAACTCTGTTCTCGACCCTCTCCAATCCGGTTTCCGCTCTTTACACTCCACTGAAACTGCCCTCACTAAAGTCTCTAATGATCTGCTAACAGCTAAATCAAATGGTCATTACTCCATGCTAATTCTCTTGGATCTCTCTGCAGCATTCGACACTGTGGATCATCAGCTCCTCCTCACTATGCTCCGTTCCATTGGCCTCAAGGACACCGTTCTCTCCTGGTTCTCCTCCTATCTCTCCGACCGCTCCTTTACTGTTTCTTTTGCCGGTTCCTCCTCCTCTCACCTTCCTCTTACTGTTGGGGTTCCTCAAGGATCGGTTCTAGGCCCCCTCCTCTTCTCCTTGTACACTGCCCCTATTGGTCAAACAATCAGTAGATTTGGTTTCCAGTACCATCTCTATGCTGATGACACCCAATTATACGCTTCTTCTCCTGACATCACGCCAGCCTTTCTAGAAAACACTGGCGATTGTCTAAACGCTGTGTCTAATATCATGTCCTCACTATATCTGAAACTGAACCTATCAAAGACTGAACTCCTTGTATTTCCTCCCGCTACTAATGTACCTACACCCGACATTGCCATTTCCGTCTGTGGTTCCACTATTACTCCCCAGCAACATGCCCGCTGTCTTGGGGTCATACTTGATTCCGAGCTTTCCTTTGCCCCCCACATTCGATCACTGGCTCGCTCTTGTCATCTGCACCTCAAAAACATTTCTAGAATTCGACCTTTTCTTACTTTTGACTCTGCAAAAACTCTTACTGTTTCTCTTATTCATTCTCGTCTCGACTATTGTAACTCTCTTCTAATCGGTCTCCCTCTTACAAAACTCTCCCCTCTCCAATCTGTCTTGAATGCTGCAGCCAGGATCATATTCCTCACCAATCGTTACACCGATGCCTCTACCTTGTGCCAGTCATTACACTGGCTACCCATCCACTCCAGAATTCAGTATAAACTTATTACCCTCACCCACAAAGCCCTCCATGGCTCAGCACCACCCTACATCTCCTCCCTTGTTTCAGTATACCACCCTACCCGCGCCCTCCGTTCTGCTGATGACCTGAGGTTAGTATCCTCAATAGTCAGAACCTCCCACTCCCGTCTCCAAGACTTTACACGTGCCGCGCCAATTCTTTGGAATGCACTTCCCAGGTCAATACGATTAGTCCCCAGTCCCCACAATTTTAAGCGTGTCCTGAAAACGCATTTATTCAGACTGGCCTATCGCCTCAACACATTAACCTAACCTATCCCTGTGTGGCAGAGCCAAAAATTTTACCATAACCAGGTTCCCAGCATCATGTTCCCACATGCTTTATGCATCCATTAGCCCTCTGTGTCTGTACTGTTACACACTTAACATTATGGCTGGTCCATACAATCAGGGCAACTGTTACCACCCACCTTTCGTGTCTACCTCTTTCCTCATAGACTGTAAGCTTGCGAGCAGGGCCCTCACTCCTCTTGGTATTTGTTATAATCTACTGTATGTGATTATTGTTATGCTGTAATGTCTATTGTCTGTACAAATCCCCTCTGAAATGTAAAGTGCTGCGGAATATGTCGGCGCTATAAAAATAAAATTTATTATTATTAAAAGTGCGCATGGCCGTTCCGCCATGCGCTAGTATTCTCATACTTGCTGCTGTATGTTTGATGATGGATGCTTGGACTTTGACTGACTCATTAAATATCCCCCTCCTTGGTTATTACGGGTGTGTGAGTGATTGGGTCAGCCAGTAGTAGCGCTAGCGCCAGCGTGTTCAAGCTTCTTCCATCGCAGCAGCTAAGCGTCCTGCATTGCGCCAGCATTTTTGCAGTGCATTTGCCAGCGGCTCTATACTTGCAGCGCTGCAGTTGCAGCACAGTGTGCGTTCGCAGTTGCAACGCCTCTGCACCAGACGTCTAACGGTAGGTCTAGATGGAGTCAGTCCCGTCAGTCTTGGCGTCTGTGTCGCTGAGCTTCTGTGAAGTACTAACAGACTCAGCGTTTTGTATATGTGTTTATGCTTGCAGCACTGTGTGTGAAACAGTCTGCTTTAGCAACATATGTTTATGCTGGCAGCTCTGTGAGTGCAACAGAGCTTGCTCTTGTGCACTAGGTGCAGTTAACCCTGTGCACTTTACCGCCTCAGTGCTCTGCCTCTCTCAGCAGCAGTTTTGTCACCTACCGCACGGTGGACCCCGGGCGGCGAACACGCTTTATTTATATTTCTTCTGATTAGCAGAACTTTAACCCCTTTCTGACATGCGACGTACTATCCCATCCATGTGCCCTGGGCCTGTCTGACCATGGACGGGATAGTACATCATCGCTATTGGCGATGCACACAGGTGGTCACAGACAACTCCCAGCACTTTAACCCCTGAAATGCTGCGATCAAACACGATCGCAGCATTCAGGGAGCAGGCAGAGGGCTGACAGCCCCTCTGCCTTTGGATCGGAGACCCTGCGGCGTGACGCGGGGTCCTGATCGCCATCATGGTAACCCAACAACATAAAAAAACAAGGCAAAAAACAATGCTTTATCATTATACTACCAAACAAAAAGTGAAATAACACGCGATCAAAAAGACGGATATAAATAAACATTGTACCACTGAAAATGTCATCTTGTCCTGCAACAAACGAGCCACCATATAATGTCATCAGCAAAAAAATAAAAAAGTTATAGCTGTCAGAATAAAGTGATGAAAAGATGATGATTTTTTTCTATAAATTACCGTATATACTCGCGTATAAGCTGAGATTTTAAGCCCGTCTCTGCAGCCCCCCAGCTTCTCCCGGTCTCAGGCTCCTTCCTTCAGCGGTCACGTGGTACTGCTCATTAAAGTCATAAATATGCGCATATTCATGACTTTAATGAGCGGTGCCACGTGACCGCTGAAGGAAGGAGCCTGAGACCGGGAGAAGCGGGGCTGCAAAGACCACGCCAGGAGGGGGTAAGTATATGCAATATTCACCTGTCCCTGGTCCATCGCTGCGCCCTGCTCTGTCTTTCGCGTCCTCTGGCTGTGATGTTCAGGTCAGAGGGCGTGGTGACGTAGTTAGTGTGTGCCGCGCCCTCTGTTGCCTGAACGTCACTGACCCGGAAGACAGAGCAGCAGTGGTGGAACAGGGACAGGTGAATATCTGAGGTGCCCTGAGCCAGTGGTGACACCGGCACCTGTCCCCCATAGTGCGCCGGTGTCCCTGCCTGCTCAGGGCCCCGACACCTGGCCCCCAGCAACAAGAGGTGAGTGTCATTTTTTTTCATTTGCAGCAGCTTATGGGGGCATAATCTATGGAGCATCTTATGGAGCATTTTATGGGGGCATAATCTATGGAGCAGCATATGTGGCATTTTATGGGGGCATAATCTATGGCGTATATTATGGGGGCATAATCTATGGAGCATCTTATGGGCCATTTTATGGGGGCAGAATCTATGGAGCATCTTATGGGGGCATGATCTATGGAGCAGCATATGGGGCATTTTATGGGGCACAATCTATGGAGCATCTTATGGTGCATCTTATGGGCGAGCATATGGGGGCATAATCTATGGAGCATCTTATGGGGCATAATCTATGGAGCATTTTATGGAGCATCTTATGGGGGCATAATCTATGGAGCATTTTATGGGGCAGCATATGGAGCATAATCTATGGAGCAGCATATGGGGCCATAACCTTTATGGAGCAGCATATGGGGCATATTCTATGGAGCATCTTATGGGGACATTATTAACTTTTGTGCAGATTACATGGGGTGTATTTTGTATGGAGCATCTTATAAGGCCATCATGAACTGTATGGAGCATTATATGGGGCTCCTGATTCAATATGGATATTCAAAAACATTTAACCTACTAATGTCTCAAGTAATTTTACTTTTATTGGTATCTATTTTTATTTTTGAAATTTACCAGTAGCTGCTGCATTTTCCACTCTAGGCTTATACGCGAGTCAAAACGTTTTCCCAGTTTTTTGTGGCAAAATTAGGGGGATCGGCTTATACTTGGGTCAGCTTATACACGAGTATATATGGTAGTTTGTATTATATAAAAGTGCCAAAAAGATATAAATGAGGTATCGCTGTAATCATACTGATCCGAAGAATAAAACTGCCTTATCAATTTTACCACACACGTAACGTTATAAATGCCCTCCCCCCAAAAATAAATTCATGAATTGCTGGTTTTTGCTCATTCTGTCTCCCAAAAATCAGAACACAAAGTGATCAAAAAATGTCATGTGCTCGAAAATTATGCAAAAAAAGTCAGCTCGTCCCGCAAAAAACAAGCCCTCACATGACTCTGTGGGCCAAAATTATGGCTCTCAAAATGTGGTGATGCAAAACCTATTTTTTGCAATAAAATGCGTCTTTTAGCGTGTGACAGCTGCCAAACATAAAAACCCGTTATAAGGCCTCTTTCACACTTCTTGATATTTCCGGTACTGGAGATGTCAGCGTCCATGTGTGTAATACTTGCAGCACACGTGTGTTATGTGTGTGCCGCATCAGTACCACACGGATGGGCACCAGGGAAGAAGCGTTGCAGTAAGCGCTGTTCCCCGGCGCCGGGTGCTGAACACCGCTCTCATCATTCTCCCTGCTCTGCTGGTGATCAGCGAAAGCAGGGGAGAATGAGTAGTTACTTTTAACCCCTTAGCGACCGCCGATATGTTTTTAATGGCGGCAGTTAAGGGTACTTAAACCACAGCACCACTTTTTAACAGCGCTGAGGTTTAAGGTCAGAATTTCTCCGGGGTCTCGGCTGCCGGGGGCGGTAGAACGCCGACTGCAAAAATAAAAAAAGAAGTCCGATTTTCCATTTAATTTCTCTCTCCTCTGATGTGATTGCACATCAGAGGAGAGAGGAATAGGGTCCCCCTGTCACCCCCTGGTACCTCCGTTGACCCTGCAGGTCCAGCTAAAGTCCCCTGGGCTGTCAGATTCTTCCAGGAGAAAATGGCGGGTGCATATGCAGTATGCCCGCCGAGATCTGCCGGCCGGCACCCGGCAACAATAAGAGATTTTTTCCTATTCGTTCATTGTGATCACTGTGAGAGACCTGATCATAGTAATCAAAATAAAAAAATAGTAAATCAAACCCCCCTTTATCACCCCCTTAGTTAGGGAAAAATAATAAATTAAAAAAAGGATTTATTTTCATTTTCCAATTAGGGCTAGAGTGACGCTAAAGTGAGTTGGGCTAAAGTTAGGGATAGGGTTGGGGCTACAGTTAGGGTTGGGGCTAAAGATAGGGTTAGGGTTGGGGCTAGGGTTTGGATTATGGCTACGGTTGGGATTAGGGTTAGGGTTGGGACTAAGGTTAGGGTTGGGGTGTGTTAGGCTAGTTTCACACTAGCGTTTAAACGATGCGCGCATGGCGCCGCTAAGCCACGCCCCCTCCCGGCTCCCTGCCTGCCCCTTCCTGTTATCGCCTCCTCCGAGCGCAGAGGGCTGCATGCGTTATGCGCACCCTATCTTTAGCATAGGGTGCACAGGCCGTGCGCAACTATGAATATAGCGTGCGCTGCGCATTTTTGGAGGTGCGCCGTGCGCGCCGAACGCAGCATGTTGCATTTTGGCGTGCACGGCGCACATTCAAAAATGCGCAGCGCACGCTATATTCATAGTTGCGCACGGCCTGCGCACCCTATGCTAAAGATAGGGTGCGCATAACGCATGCAGCCCTCTGCGCTCGGAGGAGGCGATAACAGGAAGGGGCGGGCAGGGAGCCGGCAGGGGCATGGCTTAGCGGCGCCGTGCGCGCGGCGTTTAAACGCTAGTGTGAAACTAGCCTTAGGATTAGGTTTGTGGTTAGGGTTATGGTTAGGGGTGTGCTGGGGTTAGGGTTGGAGTTTGAATTGGGGTGTTTCCACTGTTTAGGCACATGAGGGGCACTCCAAACGCAGCATGGTGTCCGATCTCAATTCCAGCCAATTCTGTGTTGAAAACGGAAAGTGGTGCTCCTTCCCTTCCGAGCTTTACTGTGCACCCAAACAGTGATTTACCCCCACATATGGAGTACCGGTGTACTCAGAACAAATTTTACAACAACTTTTGGGGTCCAATTTCTCCTGGTCCCCTTGGGAAAATAAAAAAATGGGGCGAAAAAATCATTTTTGTGGAAAAAATATGATTTTTTACTTTTACGGCTCTACGTTTTAAACTTCTGTGAAGCACTTGGGGGTTCAAAGTGCTCATCACACATCTAGATAAGTTCCTTAGGCGGTCTAGTTTCCAAAATGGTGTCACTTGTTGGGGGTTTCCACTGCTTAGGCACATCAGGGGCTCTTCAAGCGCGACATGGCATCCAATTTCAATTCCAGACAATTTTGCATTGAACAGTCAAACGGCGATCCTTTCCTTCTGAGCTCTGCTATGCGCCCAAACAGATGTTTACCTGCATATATGATGTATCAGCATACTCAGGAGAAATTGCACAACTTTTGCAGTCCAATTTCTCCTGTTACCCTTGGTAAAATAAAAAAAATTGAATCTGAAGTACCGTATTTTTCGCTTTATAAGACGCTCCGGATTATAAGACGCACCCCAAATTTTGAGGAGAAAAATAGGAAAAAAACTTTTTTTTTTAATAAAATGGTGGTGCATCCTATAATCCATGCGTCTTATTGCTTACCGGGGGTGGTGATGGAGGAGGCCGGAGTGGAACAATGCTGCTGGGATGAGGGGGTGTTTTGATGTGCATTGTGCAGCGTGCCGCTGCCGGTGTCTGATACTGCCGCCGCCCTCTGTCCCCTGATGCTTGGCATCACTGCCATTCTCTGTCCCCCAGTGCCTGCTTGCCACCACCGCTGCACTCTATCCCCCAGTGCTTGCCACCACTGCCGCGCTCTGCCCTCCGGTTCTTACCGCCACCGCCGCGCTCTCCCCCGGTTCTTACCGCCACCGCCGCGCTCTGTCCCCCGGTTCTTACCGCCACCGCCGCGCTCAAAAAAAGTGCGTCTTACAGAGCGGAAAATACGGTAATTTTTTGTGAAAAAAGTTAGATGTTCATTTTTTTTAAACATTCCAAAAATTCCTGTGAAGCACCTGAAGCGTTAATAAACTTCTTGAATGTGGTTTTGAGCACCTTCAGGGGTGCAGTTTTTAGAATGGTGTCACTTTTGAATATTTTCTATCATATAGACTTCTCAAAGTGACTTCAAATGTGATGTGGTCCCTAAAAATAATGGTGTTGTAAAAATGAGAAATCGCTGTTTATCGTTTAACCCTTACAACTTCCTAACAAAAAAAACAAATTTGGTTCCAAAATTGTGCTGATGTAAAGTAAACATGTGGGAAATGTTACTTATTAAGTTTTTTGTGTGCCGTATCTCTGTGATTTAAGGGCATGAAAATTCAAAGTTGGAAAATTGCGAAATTTTCAAAATTTTGACCAAATTTCCATTTTTTTCACAAATAAACGCAAGTCAAATCAAATAAATTTTACCACTATCATGAAGTACAATATGTGAAAAGAAAACATTGTCAGAATTACCAGGATCAATGGAAGCATTCCAGAGTTATTACCTCATAAAGGGACAGTGGTCAGAATTGTAAAAATTGGCCTGGTCATTAACATGCAAACCACCCTTGGGGGTAAAGAGGTTAATGAGCTTCAAGGTCAAATGGATTGTCACAGTGTTAATATTCATGCATTTGACTTAATCCTTGGACATCATAGATCTCAAATATTGACAATAGAGTCTTGTACACAGCAAAAAGTCTGTGAATGAGTTTGCGGCAGTGCATTTAAATTATGTCAATCAATGTGTAATATACTGTGAGAAAGCAGAGGAGGTTATGATAGACACTGTTGTCAATAAATCATAAGAAAAAAAGGTTTTGGAACCATGTTAGCCAGTTGAAAAAAGATTGATTACTCTCAAAAAGGTAAGCTTTCGAGACTACTCAGGTCTCTTCATCAGGCTAGACTAATACAGCCTGATGAAGAGACCTGAGTAGTCTCGAAAGCTTGCAATGTATTACCATCTTTTCAGTTAGCCATTAAAAGGTATCAACTACTGAGGACTCTCAATCCTGAATATTTTTCTATCCACTGGCTAACACGGTACAAAGATATACATCTTTCCTGTCTCAAAAAGGTATCATTCAGGTATCTGTGAGTCACGTACATGTTCTAAGATTTTTAGGTATACAACACGTACCCATAATAGTTTATGGGACTGTTCACATGCCAATTGTTTTTTGCACAAAAAGTCTTAGCGACATCCAGCCATGGATCAAAATACAAGTGAAAATTATGAACAGCACATGGATAGCACACTGATGCCATCCATGTGCTGTCAGTGATTTTTAGTTGAATGGGTAATTTTGATCAGTGAAAGAGCAAAAACAGTCCTTATAATAATGACCTTCAGTGCCTCTTTATTGTAATAATGCTTTATTATGTGCCTTATAATAATGCCCCCATTTTGCCTCTGTGCTATAATACCCCCATTCTGCATCCTCATTGCAAATAAAATAACTCCTGTGCTGGACAAAGAATAAATATAAAGTAATACCAGGCTTTTAATAGTTAAGGGGCCTAAGTCTCACAGTATATGTCTCCTCACATGACCCCCCCAGCCTATTGAAAGGAAGTTAATGCATATACACTGCTCAAAAAAATAAAGGGAATACTTAAACAACAGAATATAACTCCAAGTAAATCAAACTTCTGTGAGATCAAACTGTCCACTTAGGAAGCAACACTGACTGATAATCAATTTCACATGCTGTTGGGCAAATGGAATACACAACACATGGAAATTATTGGCAATTATCAAGATACACTCAATAAAAGAGTGGTTCTACAGGAGGGGACCACAGACCACATCTCAGTACCAATGCTTTCTGGCTGATTTTTTGGTCTCTTTTGAATGTTGGTTGTGCTTTCACACTCGTGGTAGCATGAGACGGACTCTACAACACACACAAGTGGCTCAGGTAGTGCAGCTCATTCAGGATAGCACATCAATGAGAGCTGTGGCAATAAGGTTTGCTGTGTCTGTCAGCATAGTGTCCAGAGGCTGGAGGCGCTACCAGGACACAGGCCAGTATACCAGGAGATGTGGAGGGGGCTGTAGGAGGGCAACAACCCAGCAGGAGGACCGCTACCTCAGCCTTTGTGCGAGGAACAGGAGGGGCTATGTCAGAGCCCTGCAAAATGACCTCCAGCAGGCCACAAATGTGCATGTGTCTGCACAAACGGTTAGAAACCGACTCCATGAGGATAGTCTGAGTGCCCGACGTCCACAGATGGGGGTTGTGCTCACAGCCCAATACCATGCAGGATGCTTGGCATTTGCCACAGAACACCAGGATTGACAATTTCGCCACTGGCACCCTGTGCTCTTCACAGATGAAAGCAGGTTCACACTGAGCACATGTGACAGACGTGACAGAGTCCGGAGACGCCATGGAGGGCAATCTGCTGCTTTCAACATCCTTCAGCATGACCGGTTTGACAGTGGATCAGTAATGGCGTGGGGCCGCACAGCCCTCCATGTGCTTGCCAGAGGTAGCCTGACTGCCATTAGGTACCGAGATGAGATCCTCAGACCCCTTGTGAGACCATATGCTGGTGCGGTTGGCCCTGGGTTCCTCCTAATGCAGGACAATGCCAGACCTCATGTGACTGGAGCATGTCAGCAGTTCCTGCAAGATGAAAGCATTGAAGCTATGGACTGGCCTGCCCATTCCCCAGACCTGAATCCGATTGAACATATCTGGGACATCATCTCTCGCACCATCCTCCAACGTCACGTTGCACCACAGACTGTCCAGGAGTTGGCGGATGCTTTAGTCCAGGTCTTGGAGGAGATCCCTCAGGAGACCATCTGCCGCCTCATCAGAAGTATGCCCAGGTGTTGTAGGGAGGTCATACAGGCATGTGGAGGCCACACACACTACTGAGCATCATTTCCTTGTCTTGAGGCATTTCCACTGAAGTTGGATCAGCCTGTAATTTGATTTTCCACTTTGATTTTTATTATCTTTCTACATACAGATCTCCATGGGATATTAATTTTGACTTACATTGATCATTTTTAGGTTTTATTGTTCTCAACGAATTCCACTATGTAATGAATAAAGATCTGCAATTGGAATATCTCATTCAGTAATATCTAGGATGTGGTATTTTAGAGTTCCCTTTATTTTTTTGAGCAGTGTATAATAAACATTTACCATTATTTCTGCTATATGAGTACTAAAAATACCTATATACTAAACATGCTATATAACATACAATATTGATAGACATATTCCAAAAAAGGTGTAACATACCATAACACGAGAATAGAGCAATAAGAATAGTTGTAAATATGTCATTGTATTTCACCAAAGCATCAATAAGAAAGTAAGACCAGGACTGCGACCTAAAGGGTCTAAAAAGGGAGGGAAACCATGACTGGGATGTATGTGTATGTCTGAGCCCTTAGATAGTAATTATACCAAGATGGCATTTTGCCAGTAGTCTGGGGCAAGAGTCACTTTCAAAGTGAGGGGAAAGGACACACATTAGGGGAGTAGTTTGGTAACCATAGCCATACATGATTGATTACAGTTCTTCGAGTATATAGGGGCGGTACTGGGCCAGTCCGTTGACAGATCAGCATTGTGGATCACTGTCATCTTGGGATGGAGGCCCTCCTAGAAAAAAATGAATTAGTAATTAATTTCAACTTACAAAATTCATTCTCATCCACAACTATTTTGGATTTGATAACAACATATATCTACAGGAGACTGGTACAGCAATAGGAAGTAAAATGGCTCCACAGTACGCAAATCTTTTCATGGCCAAACTTGAAAGTCAGCAATGGAAAGTAAAATGGCTCCACAGTATGCAAATCTTTTCATGGCCAAACTTGAAAGTGACTTCTTGTCCTCTTGTCCCATCAAGTGTATGACCTACTACCATTACATTGATAATATTTTAACCCTCCGTCAGGAACAATGGATCTGACAGGCGCAGCTCTTCTACTTTCATTTCTCCCTTCTCACCAGATTTTCAGGAAACCCCCTCCCTCTAGATAGTCTCCTGGCTCTAGCTGCTGTGTGAAACCTGATACCACAGTTGGTTTGGAGAGCTTCAGGAAGGAAGATATAGCTGTGCTGGCTTCTCAGGCTCATTGGTCCCGAACACATCACACTTTATAAGGTTGGTATGTAATGTTTTTAGTCATTACTATTGTTTATTTAGCTTGTTTTATGAATGGATAGAGAAAGGTTTGTGGATATTTCATATAAATAAGGCAGATTTTCTTACAAATGAAAGTGTACTTCTCAGGAGTTTTGAAATTTGTGTATATCAAAGTTATTACTTTTATGTTGAGTAAATGGGTTTGTTTTGCACCTGATAATGTGTAGTCTCATTCATTACATCCCTATGAAGGTCTCTGATCACTTTTAGATCACTGAAATTGAGAAAATTAGATATTCTAGGCAATTTTCTAGCCTGCGCTTGACAGGCACATTGTTCCATTACGAGTTAGTGCGAATATTGTTCCTGACGGATTAATCATCTGGACGGAGACGTTCCATGAACACTTTAAGCAATTTCATCCCACCATCAACTTAGCACTCCACTACTCCTGTACTGATATTAACTTTTTGGACACCATCATTAAGCTACAGAACAATGAAATAGAGATGTCCCTGTACCAGAAGCTATTTAAACTGTCCAACATACCTTAAATGGGACAAATTACATCTAAGGCTGGTTTCACATTAGCGTTTTTTACCGCAGCGCATCGTGCTCATCCATGCGCATGTGCCATGCGCCCCTATGTTTAACATGGCGGGCGCATGGTCTAGCGTTTGCATGCGCACGTATGCGTTTTCGTGCGCATGCGTTTTTTGTAGTGTGCGCCTAGGCGTGCCCGACGCAACCTGTTGCATTTTTGGGTCCGTCCAATGGCTTAAAAAACGCATGCGCACGCTAGCGCACAGAATGTGCAAAAATAACAAATTGCAGTCTATGGGAACGCAGGCGTGGGCATGGATATGCGCATGCCTGCATTTGAAATCGCATGCGTTTTAAGAGTTAACATGGCTACAAACTGGTTAAAATGCATGCGCCTAAAAAACACAAACACATGCGAAACGCATGATGCGTTTTTTGGCATGCGTTTCTATTGTGCACGATGCGCTGTGCTAAAAAAACGCTAATGTAAAACTAGCCTAAGACACATAAAAAAGCTACTGTCTACAGCTAAGTCATCAGATAAAATCGGATATGTTCCAACCCAATAGACAGAGACAAATACATTGCTGACCTCAGAAAAACTGTTTTGAACCAGGGCTACCATCCAAGAACAATTGAAAACCAGATTTCAAGAGTCACCAGAATATCAAGGAATCATCTTTTACATTATAAAACCAAACAAGAAAGCAACCGGGTACCTCTAGTAGTCACCTACAATCGAAATCTGGAGGTGCTAAGGAGAACTGCATGGAAACTACAACCTTTATTATAAAGAGATGCCCAATTACAATCTAAATTTCCAGTTCCCCCTCTTCTGTGTTTCAGGCAGCCCCCAAATTCTAAGAAGCATCACTGACAGAAGCTCCCTGTCCTCTACAACAGCTGCAAGAACTTTTCCTTGCAATGAGAAAAAAATGTAAAACCTGTCCATTTATAATGACCATGGACAAGATAAAGATCTCCAATTCACATCAGTACTACAAGATCCCAGGTACTTTCAGTGCAGTGGCATAAAAACAAAGTTATGGGCCACGGTGAGAACTTTCAAATGGGGCCCCCCATGCCAAAATATACGCATATCTCTGCTCCGTACACGTGCCGCTCTGCTCCGTACACCTCGTACACGTATGGCTCTGCTCCGTACACCTCGTACTTGCGCGGCTCCGCTCCGTACACACACGGCTCCTCTCCGTCCACCTCATAAACATGCGGCTCCTCTCCATACACCTCGTACACGCACGGCTCCGCTCCGTACACTTCGTACACACGCGGCTTCTCTCTGTACACCTTTTACACACGCGGCTCTGCTTCGTACACACACTGCTCCGTTCATGTCGTACACACACGGTTGCGCTCCATACACTTCATACACACATGGCTCCGCTCCGTACACCTCGTACACACATGGCTCTGCTACATCCACCCTGTAAACCCCTCCTGATTTACACATAAACTTACCCTCATCCAGCACCATGACAACCAGCACAGCAGAGTCCTGCATACACGGAGGCTACTGATCATGTGACCCCTGACCCCTCCCCTCATGTGACCTCATCACAGGTTCTGTGCGCACAGAGCAGCCATCGCATCAGGCCAATTGCAGCCTGGCAGCCAATCAAAGCACATAGCTGCACAGCCAATGAGCGTCTGCAGCTCCGCGATCGGGCCCATAAGCACTCCGGGCCCTCTGCGGCCACGGTAGTCATGCCCCTGATCATATGTACCAAATGTCCAGCTGAGGGTCTGTATGTTGGGGAGACAGGGCAAAAACTTAGAACAAGGATGAATTCTCATCGCCACACAATAAAAGAAAAAAGAATAGCTCTTCCATTTGTCCAAACATTTTTGTATTCCTGATCACAGCTTCATGGACATGAAAGTACTTGTATTAAAAGGTAACTTCAAATGTCAGAGACAGAATTATTTGGGAGTATAAACTTATAAAAGGAAAAATAACCAGTTCATCCAGACTGAGGCGTCCTGAAGCACGGAATTCAAGGAACCACTTGTGGCAAATAGTAACGAAAGGAGAAAAACTTACAACTTCATTGATTTGCAAAAGACTTTTTATTCCAGTAAAAGGGATGCCATGATCACAGTGGATACAGCAATGCTTTTCGAACGCAAACCTGCGTTCTTTATCAGAGCTCATGACAACCTTTGACATACTCAGTGCAGGAATGAGTGTGTCACATGGATTTATATCTTTCTATATCAACTAATGAATGTGATCCTCAGACCATCTGGGGGCATCACAGCCTGATCAGACCTGAATCACAGGACAATAAAACTTTCATACTCCCCATATATAAACTGCTCCAATATTTATGGCCACAAAACTGTTTTCTCTCCATTCCACATGATAGTTCTGCTTCACATCATTTGTCTTATCTACTACATTATTCCTGGGTCTTCTTGTGCATATGTAAGGAGAAGACCCGGACCAAGCCTACCTACTCGGTGATGGATCCGGAACTGTCGAGGCTATTACCCAAGTTTCATGGGGGAAAGCTTAAAGCCCCGGACCGACCTCTGCACCTAGGAGTAGGGGGCATTGCTAAGATAAAGGGCCACAGTGCACGGCAAATCAGTTAGTTGAAGTGGGAACGTGTATCGCGCAGGAGGGCAGTGTCAGGGCTTCTGCGGGGGGCCAACTGCCAGAGCATGCAAAAACCAGCAGAGGCTAAAAGCTGTTAACAGAGCCTGCCGACAACGATGTACCTGGTCGCCGCTGACATTGCTGACCGTGAGTGACAGGATGCCCAGTCAGGACATAAGCCTGCGCACGCACCGGCGGGAGAATTGGGACACCCGCTGTGAGGGGTTTCCCTTTGTACCTGAATCGAGTTGCTCGTTGTCTCTGTACGCTGACAGGGGGAAAGACTGTGCTCTGTCTGGCTCATTGTTTCCTGACACACCGATCACTGACCGGACCACAAGGAATCACCGTCGCCGCCAGGAGTCAAGACGTCATCTTTTCCAGGAACATACCGGACCCCTTATGCGCCACTGCTTTGGCTCCAACATCCACATCCTGAACTAACTGCATTGAGTAGTCGTCAGACTGATAAGTTTGCTATCCTTGAACTTCCTACCCTATGTGTAACAACCTTGCTGGCATCGCTGCATGGCCTCCCATTCCCCACACACTAACTTACTCACTGCTCCAGGCCATGCTGTGATTTCTGTCTGCTGCCAGCTCTATGCTATGTGCCGCTTGTCTCCTATCTACTTGGTGCATGTTTCCTCGCTATGTGCATAGGGGGGCGGCGCCAGAACTCTCTGGCTCTTATGGAGTCAGGCTGCACCTGTCTAATGTGTACCGGACCAATTACCATGAGCCCTCTAGTATTTAGGGCAGCTCCACCCAGTGGAACCTTGCCTGTGCAATGTGTTAACTCAGTGTCTTGCTACTGAGCTGCCAGGTCTTGCTCTGTGTTCCTCCTTCTATGGAGGCATTACTCCTAGCTTTGCTTGTTACTTCTCTATCTGCCCTCCTGGGGGCAGAATATCCTGGTATCTGTGTCTTTGTTCTTGCCTTGCTTTGTACTTGTGTATACTCTGGTCTCTGTGTCATTGGCCCTGTCTTGTACTTTTGCCCTGTCTGAACTCTCTCCTACATTTGTCTGTATGTCTCCTTATCTTTAGCTTCTTTCCCTGCTGTATCTTTCCTTGTGTCCTCCGTCTGCTTGTGTTCCGCACTCTTGTGTCTCTGTTCGTGTTCCGCTCTTATGCAACTCTGCCTGCTCTGTCCTCTTTAGGCTGTCTTTGCTCCGTACTCTCGGGGTTCTGCTTGGTTCTGGTTCTGCTGCTGCAGAACCTCTTGCTGCTCTGCTCCTCTTCTTCGCAGTCTTGTGGCTCTGCTCGTGCTTCGCTCTCTTGCAACTCTGCCTGCTCTGTACTCTTTAGGCTGTGCCTGTGCTCCGTACTCTTGTGGTTCTGCTTGGTTCTGGTTCTGCTGCTGCAGAACCTCTCGCTGCTCTACAACTATTCTTTGCAGCCTTGCGGTTCTCCTCGTGTGAACAGGTCCAAATCTGTTCCGTCATACTCCACTCTGTCCTGTCAGTACCCGTACCTGCTCCTCCTGTGTGAACAGGTCCAAACCTGTTCCGTCATACACCACTCTTTCCTGTCAGCACCCGTACCTGCTCCTCCTGTGTGAACAGGTCCAAATCTGTTCCGTCATACTCCACTCTTTCCTGTCAGTACCCGTACCTGCTCCTCCTGTGTGAACAGGTCCAAACCTGTTCTGTCATACTCCACTCTTTCCTGTCTGTACGAGTACTAGCACACGCTGTGTGAACAGATCTCTACCTGTCCCTTCATACACACCTGTCTGCCCCGTGCCTCAGGCATGTCTGCTTGCCCTGTGTCTCAGCCGTGCCTGCTTGCCCTGTGTCTCAGCCGTACCTGCTTGCCCTGTCTCAGCTGTGCCAGCCTACCGTGTCTCAGCCGTGCCAGCATGCCCTGTGTCTCAGCCGTGCCAGCCTTCCCAGTGTCTCAGCCGTGCCCGCCTGCCAGTGTCTCTGCCGTGCCACCGTCTCCCCAAGTGGGATCAGCAGCCACAGCCAGACACCACCCTGGAGTGGCACCTGGCAGCTGCCTGCCACACAAGCCTGACCTCACCATCAGAGGCTCCAGTGAAAACCAAGGCAGCTGTCCTAGTCTCGCCCCTTCCAGGGTAGTCTGGTTTGTGGCACAGTGGGGCCACAACCCCCTGGCTCACGCCCACCAGTCAGGGTGTGAGCGTGACATTATGCTTCACACCCGCTTCCCCTGAGCTACGTCCCCTGTGTTCTTTTATACTGTTTTATCTGTTTTCTCCCTGCGAGGAGTATACCTAAATTAAATCCCACGTTAATGCTTGCTCTGCCTCCGACCCATTACTGCATCTTCCTACCTGCTCATACATAAATATGTGACTATTCATATTTTTTGTTACTCTATGCCCGATGAAGATATCCGAATAGTCTCCAAAACTCGCAATTTGTTACCATTTTCCGTTAGCCATTAAAAGGTATCAACCACTGAGGACTCTTAAATTTTAATATTTTTCAAGTACTTTATTAACCCTTTTGTTTTTTTCAGGAATTAATGCAAAGTGGCATGACAGGAAAGAATATTTTTATTTGTACTACCTAAATGTTGCTAACTTCTGAACTGGCTACTATAGCTTGCAGACTCTAAGACATTTTTTGGCCATGAATTGCCATGGCAACTATGTGGACTACACAATCAAGGTGATGATGAAATTAAAGAGGGAGGCTGCACACTGTTACCCATTTAGATGCCGTAGTCACTATTGATAACAACACGTAAGGGATTAAATGGTCATGGTCGGTGCAAAAATTGATCGTGAATGATGTAGTAGGGCAGTGATGGCGAACATTTTAGAGACCGCGTGCCCAAACTGCAGTCTAAAACCCACTTATTTATCACAAAGTGCCAACACGGCAATTTAACTGGAATACTGAGGTGTTAGATTAGAAAAACAACTCCTACATTAGCGCGCTATAGCAAAGAGCTTGTAAGCCCTGCACTCCAAGCCTAAGATATTAGCCACGGATTGCAGTGGAAGTCTGTTCTTGAGAATGGATAGGATTTTTATTCAAAAGTAAAATTGCCAAATATGATGCTCCATACTGTATAATGGCTACACAGTGCTCCATACTGTATAATGGCCCCACATTATGCTCCATACTGTATAATGGCCCCATATGATGCTGCATACAGTATAATGGCCTCAAATGATGCTGCATACAGTATAATGTCCCCAAGTGATGCTCCATACTGTATAATGGCCCCCACATGATGCTGCATACAGTATAATGGCCCCACATGATGCTCCACACTGTATAATGGTCCCACATGATGCTGCATACAGTATAATGGTCCCACATGATACTGCATACAGTATAATGGCCCCACATGATTCTCCATACTGTATTATGGCCCCACATGATGCTGCATACAGTATAATGGCCCCACATGATGCTGCATACAATATAATGGCCCCACATGATGCTGCATAATATAATGGCCCCACATGATGCTGCATACAGTATAATGGCCCAACATGATGCTGCATACAATATAATTGCCCCACATGATGCTGCATACAGTATAATGGCCCCACATGATGATGCATACAGTATAATGGCCCCATGTACTGCTTGATACTGTATAATGGCCTTGCATTAAAAAAAAAACTACTCACCTCTGCCCGTTCCAACGCTGATCTGGTCTCTTCATCTATCAATCCTACTTGTGGGCACGCGCCATCTCAGCAATAGCGCAACCGCCACTCTCCTTAGCCCACGCCATCCCCATCCTCAGCACATACGCAGACTGATGGAATGCTAGTGATGAGGGTCCAGGAAATTACGAGTCGGCTGAGGAGAGTGGTGGCGGCACTAGTTTTGAGGAGATGGCACGCGTGCCCACCGGGAGGGCTCTGCGTGACATAGGCTCGCCACCACTGTAGTAGGGTGTCAGCTATAGTGTACAGCTGCTGCATTTTAATCAGTGGTTTAACTAGAGTCCTATGAGACCAGACCCCACCTGCAACTTAGTGAGATGTATTGGCCATTGTAGCATTCTATATCCTATGAAGACATATGCGTTCGTCTGCCATGTAATAATCTCCCCCATTCTGGGCCCCATGCTATAACATGTCCCCACATAATGGGCTCCTTCCTGGTATAATGTCACCCATATTGGTATAATGTCCCTCATTCTAGTATAATGTCCCCTATTCTGGTTTAATGTCACCATCCTGATATATTTCCATTTCTGATGTAAGGTTCTCCATACTAGTAAAGTATCCCCAATTCTAGTATAATGTCCCCCAGGCTGGTATTATTTATATTCTGGTTATTTAATGGATTTCTGAGCAGTAACTATACAGGCACTAGATTGGTCCTGGAGGGGATATTATTATCATGTATAATAGCGTTGTAACCCATGTATGTTTAATTATCATATATATCCAAGAAGTATCATTTCTCCTTGCGGAGAATGACATGCTAAGCATGTTGAGGTGAGGAGACTTAAAGCCGCAATGCTCCTCTGGGAAATATGCTAATTATGCAAATTGTCTCTTCAGAGATAATTTGCATAATTAGCATATTATCATATATACTAACAGATTATAACAGATATACTAACATCCCAACCCTAACCCATCTCTTCAACCTATCACTAACAACTGGTGTTTTCCCCTCAAGCTTTAAACATGCCTCAATCACACCTATCCTCAAAAAGCCCTCTCTTGACCTATCCTCTGTAGCTAGCTATCGCCCTATATCACTTCTCCCCTATGCCTCAAAACTACTGGAACAACACATCCATCTTGAACTATCCTCCCACCTCTCTTCTTGCTCCCTCCTTGACCACTTGCAATCCGGCTTCCGGCCACACCACTCCCCTGAAACTGCCCTAAGGTCACCAATGACCTACTAGCCACCAAGGCCAAGCAACACTACTCTGTACTCCACCTCCTGGACCTGTCATCTGCCTTTGACACAGTGGACCATTCCCTATTACTACAGACCATCTCATCTCTTGGTATCACAGACTTGGCCCTATCTTGGATTGTGTCATACCTAGCAGACCAGACATTCAGCGTCTCCCATTTGCACACCACTTCCTCACCGCGCCCCCTATCCATCGGAGTCCCGCAAGGTTCAGTCCTAGGGCCCCTGCTCTTCTCCGTTTACACCTTCGGCCTCGGACAGCTCATAGAATCTCATGGCTTTCAGTATCCTCTCTATGCTGATGACACACAGATCTACAGCTCTGGACCAGATATCACCTCCCTACTGAGCAGAATCCCTCAATATCTGTCTGCAATTTCATCCTTCTTCTCCGCTAGATTTCTAAAACTTAATATGGACAAAACAGAATTAATCATCTTTCGCCCATCTCACATGACCCCCCAAACAGACCTATCCATTAAAGTAAACGGCTGCCAACTCTCTTCAGTCCCACAAGCTCACTGCCTCGGGGTTATCCTTGACACTGATCTCTCTTTCAAACCACATATCCAAGCCCTTTCCGCTTCCTGCCGACTTCAACTCAGAAATATTTCACGGATCCGTACATTCCTCAACCAAGAATCTGCAAAAACCCTAATCCATGCCCTCATCATCTCCCACTTTGACTACTGCAACCTCCTGCTCTGTGGCCTCCCCTCTAACACTCTCGCACCCCTCCAATCTATTCTTAACTCTGCTGCCCGACTAATCCACCTGTCCCCCCGCTATTCCCCGGCCTATCCCCTCTGTTAATCCCTGCACTGGCTCCCCATTACCCAAAGACTCCAGTTCAAGACCCTAACCATGACATACAAAGCCATCCACAACCTGAGTTCTCCGTACATCTGTGACCTAGTCTCCCAGTACTTACCTGCACAAATCCTCCGATCCTCACAAATCTCCTTCTGTACTCCCCTCTTATCTCCTCTTCCCACAATCGCATACAAGATTTCTCCAGTGCATCCCCTCTACTCTGGAACTCTCTACCACAACATATCAGACTCTCGCCTACCATGGAAACCTTCAAAAAGAACCTGAAGACCTACCTCTTCCGACAAGCCTACAACTTGCAGTAACCACCGATCCACCAAACCGCTGCACGACCAGCTCTACCCTCGCCTACTGTATCCTCACCCATCCCGTTGTAGATTGTGAGCCCTCGCGGGCAGGATCCTCTCTCATCCTGTACCAGTCGTGACTTGTATTGTTTAAGATTACTTTACTTGCATGTATTATGTATACCCCTCCTCACATGTAAAGCGCCATGGAATAAATGGTGCTATAATAATAAATAATAATAATAATTTACAGCTTCCATTAGGGCTTAGCTTTGGAAGAGAAGTTCACAATGTCAATAGCAGCCACTGGTAAGATCATTTAATCATATATAAGTCAGTTTTTCATAATAAAAATCTTGTCTGACTGAAAAGCAAGAACTTTGCCTTGTCTGTGAAATTGTTGCCAGCGCTGTATCTGTACTCAGTTGTCCTCTCAATAAGTTGTTGACCACTCAAGAAGTTGACTTGTCTCCAAAACCGTGATTTCTAACAGAAATTCACATGTAAAAATTGACTATTGTGACTTGATTTCAGTTATTATGCATGCATTGCTTACTTGCTCCACCTAATTTAATTTTTTGAGAAATTTATATCCAATTTATTAGAAAATAAAAAGGAGATTTTATTTTGATTAATAGCACTGCCAAAAACGGAGAGAAATACATTTATATAAAACATTTTTATTCGACCTTTGCGTTATGGATCTGATCCAGATAATTTCTCAGGCTTCATAAAATACAAAAAGTGAAGGCTAGCTGATATACAGATGCTTCTCACAAATTAGAATATCATCAAAAAGTTAATTTATTTAAGTTCTTCAATACAAATAGTGAAACTCGTATATAGAGTCATTACAAACAGAGTCATCTATGTCAAGTGTTTATTTCTGTTAATGTTGATGATTATGGCTTACAGCCAATGAAAACCCAAAAGTCATTATCTCAGTAAATTAGAATATTTTATAACACCAGCTTGAAAAAATTATTCTAAAATCAGAAATGCTGGCCTACTGAAATGTATGTTCAGTAAATGCACTCAATACTTGGTCGGGACTCCTTTTGCATCAATGCGGCGTGGCATGGAGACGATCAGTCTTTGGCACTGCTGAGGTGTTATGTAAGCCCAGGTTGCTTTGATAGCAGCCTTCAGCTCGTCTGCATTGTTGGGTCTGGTGTCTCTCATCTTCCTCTTGACAATACCCCATAGATTCTCTATGGAGTTAAGGTCAGTTGAGTTTGCTGGCCAATCAAACATGGTGATACTGTTGTTTTTAAAACAGGTATTGGTACTTTTGGTAGTGTGGACAGGTGCTAAGTCCTGCTGGAGAATGAAATTTCCATCTCAAAAAAGCTTGTTGGCAGAGGGAAGCATGAAATGCTCTAAAATTTCCTGGTACACAGCTGGGCTTACTTTATCCTTGATGAAACACAGTGGACCTACACCAGCAGAGGGCATGGCTCCCCAAACTATTACTGATTGTGGAAACTTCACACTAGACCTCAAGCAGCTTGGATTGTGTGCCTCTCCACTCTTCCTCCAGACTCTGGGACCTTGACTTCCAAATTAAATGCAAAATTTACTTTTATCTGAAAACAACATCTTGGCCCACTGAACAACAGTCCAGTTCTTTTTCTCTTTGGCCCAGGTAAGACGCTTCTGGTGTTATCTATTGGTCATGAGGGGCTTAACACAAGGAATGCAACACTTGTAGCCCATGTCCTGGATATGTCTGTGTGTGGTGGCTCTTGAAGCAATGACTCCAGCAGCAGTCCATTTCTTGTGACTCTTAACCACATTTTTGAATGACCTTTTCTTAACAATACTTTAATGGCTGCTGTTATCCCGGTTGCTTGTGCACCTTTTTCTACCATACTTTTTCCTTCCACTCAACTTTCCATTAATATGCTTGGATACAGCACTCTGTGAACAGCAAGCTTCTTTAGCAATGACCTTTTGTGGCTTACCGTCCCTGTGGAGTGTGTCAATGACTGCCTTCTGGACAGCTGTCAAGTCAGCAGTCTTCCCCATGATTGTGGAACCTACTGAAACAGACTAAGGGACCTTTTTAAATGCTTAGGAAGCCGTGGCATGTGTTTTTTGTTAATTATTCTAATTTACTGAGATAATGACTTTTGGGTTTTCCCTGTCTGTACGCCACATTCATCAACATTAACAGAAATAAACACTTGAAATAGATCACTCTGTTTGTAATGACTCTATGTAATATATGAGTTTCACTTTTTGCATTGAAAAACTGAAATAAATTAACTTTTTGATTATATTCTAATTTTGTGAGAAGCACCTGTACCTTCCCCAATGATGTCAGAAATCAGGTTTAATTAATTAGTATACACCAACATGGGCTATCAATTTTAAGAACAAAAAGTTAAAAAGGAATAGCAATAGCAATGTGAAATACACCCAAATCCTATAAAAAAAAATGTAATATATTTTTTCAATCCCTTTATCCCCAAGGCTAGTTTGCACCTTCATGACCAGAGCAAATTTTACAATTCTGACCAGTGTCACTTTATGAGGTAATAATGCTTCATCGGGATCCTGATTCTGAAAATGTTTTTTCGTGACATAATCTACTTTATGATAGTGGTAAACAAAATTTCAATATGACTTGCGTTTATTTTTTAAAAAGAAATTGAATTTTGGAGAAAATTGCAATTTTCAAACTTTTAATTTTTATGCCCTTATATCGGAGACTTATGTCACACACAATAGTTAATAAATAACATTTCCAACATGTCCTATTTTACCTAAGAACAATTTTTGAAACAATTTTTTGTTAGGAAGATATAAGGGTTAAAAGCTGACCAACAATTTCTCATTTTTTCAACAAAATTTACAAAATCTTTTTTTAGGGACCACATTTCATTTGAAGTGACTTTGAGGGGTCATATAAAATACCCAAAATTCACACCACTCTAAAAACTGCACCCCTCGAGGTGCTCAAAACCACTTTCAATAAGTTTATTAACCCTTCAGGTGCTTTACAGGAATTTTTAGAGTGTGGAAGGAAAAAATGAAAATTTAACGTTTCTTCAGAAAAATGTTACTTTAGACCCATTTTTTCATTTTACAAGGGTAACAGGAAAAATAGACCCCAAAATGTGTTGTGCAATTACTCCTGCACATGCAGATACCCCATATGTTTAGGAAAACCACTTTTTGGGCGCATAGCAGGGCTCGGAAGGGAAGGAGCACCATTTGACGCTGGAATAATTAGCAGACAATATGTGTGTTAGGTGGGCACCACAATATTTAACACATGAATGACTTAGCTGGGTGCAATAATTAGCAGATGCCATGTCGCTTTTGGAGAGCCCCTGGCGTGCCTAAACAGTGGAAACCCCACAAAAGTGACCCAATTTTGAAAATAGACCCCTCAGGGAACTTATCTAGATGTGTGGTGAGCTCCTTGTTTCACCAAAACTTATAACACTGAGCCAACTTATAACACTGAGTCGTGAAAAAAAAAAAAACAATTAAAAAAATCACATTTTACCTACAAAAATATTTTTTTATCACCAGATATTGCATTGTCAGAAGGGTAACAAGAGAAATTGCACCATACGATTTGTTGTGTAATTTCTCCTGAATACGCGATACCCAATATGTGGAGGAATAATTTCTGTGTGCACAGCAGAGCTTGGAAGAGAAGGAGTGCCATTTGACTTTCTGAATGCAAAATTTGCTGGAATTATTAGTGGATGCAATGTTGTGTTTGGAGTGCCCCTTATGTGCCTAAACAGTGGAAACAGTTCACAACTAGACCCCTCATGTATCTTGATGTGTGAGACGCACCTTGAACCCCCAGGAGCTTCACAGAAGTGTATAACCTTGAGACATGAAGCTAAAAAAAAAAATCACAGTTTCCCCACAAAAATGTTATTTTAGCCCCATTTTTTTGTATTTCCACAAGGTTAACAGGAGAAAACGGAACCCAAAGTTTGTTGTGCAATTTCTCCTGAGTACGACAATACCCCATATGTGGTAGAAAACTACTCTTGAGGCACAGTGCAAAGATCAGAAGTGAAGAATTGCCATATTGGTGTTCACATTTTGCTGTACTGGTTTAAGGGTGCCATGTCACATTGACAAAGAGCCTGAGGTGCCAGAACAGCAGACCTCCTTCCCCCATGAGAGACACCATTTTACAAACTACAGCTCTCATTGAATTAATCCAGGAGTTGAGTGATTATATTGAAGTGCAGTGAAGAAAAAAAAATTACATTTTTATCACCAAAATTTTATTTTAGCCCCAGATTTTACACTTTCACACTGGGAAATGGGTAAAAATAGCACGAAAATTTGTTCCACAATTTCTGCTGAATGTGGAAATGTCCCATATGCGGCTGTACAGTACTGCTTAGCAACATGGTAAGATTCAGGAGGGATGGAGCACTATTTGCTTCCTGGAGTGCAGATCTTATTGGAATAGTTTGCGGACTTCATGTAAAGAGCCCCTAAGTCCTAGAAGAACAGAATCCCCCACAAGTGACCCCATTTTGAAAATGATACCCCTTTGGGAATTTATCTTCAGACTTGACGATTTTGATTCAATGGGAATTTTCCAGAAACAAGTAGGAGTGGATGTTGCTGACTGAAAATTGCAAACTGCTGTTGTAGTGACCAGTATGCTGTAGTGACCATTACATTGTAGTGACCAGTACATTGTGTCCAGCTCATACTTATGGAGAAATGCAACCGTACATTAGGTGGTCTGTCATCGCTACAGAAATGCCAAACATGTGGAAGCTATATGTGGTTCAGGCACACTGGGGCTCAGAAGCACAAAGTTTGCTGAATTTCTTTTGGGGAATGAGGAGCCATTTTGCTTTTCTAGAACCTTTGTGCTACCAGTAATATGGAAACCCCCTATATTTCCATTGACAGATGATGGACCTGAGTGGGAACTTTTTTTGTGGATTGAGTTGAAGCTTTTATTGGGAACATTTTACATAAAATTTGGGATCACATTTATCCTGCCCTCTACACTGAGCACTTACTTTGCAATTTCCATCTAAATCTCCGAGTGACAGGATTCAATGAAACCCCAGAAGGATCCATTCACTATAATGAGGCAGCAGAGTTACTACTATTCAGCTATGTGCTTTTTTTCAAAAGTGCACAAAAGCGCTTTTATGCATGCCTTAAAAGATGGACAACGCTGGATCATATGCCAGACGGCGTCCATAGTGTCTCCATCTTCTTTATTATAGGTCATCTTCTACAAGAGGTTCTATCTGAAACATGTATTTCAGAGATTTACACAGAAACCCCAATGCAAGCACTCTTCACACGGCGTAGGATAAATGTGCGCCATGCCCTACTACGATCTTTGGAGGCAGAATGGACAAATCAACAGCAGGTGAAGAATTGGTTTTATTTTTTCTTTACTCCATTCCTCGTGCAGTATAAGTGATTTGACAACTTTATTATTTGGGTCGGTGCGATTACATCGATACCAGATTTATATTTGGTTTTTATGTCACAGCTATAATTTTTCCTTATTTCAGCTGACAGTCATGTGAGTGCTTGTTTTTTGCAGGAAAAGTTGACATTTTTATTGGTATCATTTTAGAAAAAAAAACTTTTTTCATCGCTTTCTATTCTGATTTTTGGGAGGCAGAATGAACAAAAACCTTGTCGCGGTGGGACAGCTTTATGCTTTTTTAATCAAAAAACAGTGCTTACTAAATACCCTATGTTAATTATTTAATGCATTTTCTTTTTTCTTATTTATTTTCATTAGGGTATATGCACACACTGTCTTTTCTTTGGTTTTGCTCGCTTCTATGGCTAGTGTGAACATGCCTTTACATCATGCATGTTTTCAAGTGATACTCCGGCTCAGTTTTCTGTTTTTTTGCTTCAGTAATTTTGTACTTAGTACAAGTAGGGTGTGGCCCCCTTTTCACTGAGGTGGGGAGTTCATATACAGTCCTTCCAAAGCTGGGTGTCCTGTTGGGACCTGGTGATTCTCTGCCACTGTTCACACTAGGTAGGTTTTAACATTAGAGAATGTAGTTACTGTCCCAATTGGGTATACTTTGTTGCGGTGGGACAGCTTTATGCTTTTTTTGATCAAAAAACAGTGTTTACTAAATACTCTATGTTAATAATTTAATGCACTTGCTTTTTTACTTATTTTCATTAGGGTATATGCACACATTGTCTTTTCTTTGGTTTTGCTTGCCCCCATAAATGGAATGTATAATTACGGTAGTTTACATTAATGAGGTTCTTTAGTTAAAACAAGTTACCACCGATCCATGGGCTCCACAGGATAGGTGATCGCTTATGTCCAAACATTAGAAGCTACACCGATCGGAAGAATGAGGAAGTATTATCATTCATAGGATACCTATCCCCATTTTAAAATGGAGCAGCAGGTGGGATGTCTGACCGCAGCTCCATTAATTCTCTTTGGGGCTTCCAGAAAAAACAAGTGCAGCCACTGAGGGAATGAAAGGATCAGTGGTCAAGTTGGACATGCCACTCTAGTCTAATGGGGATAAAAAGTTCCACATTTTGCTGAATGGGTCCAAGTAGTCAGTCCTCCACCAATCAATACCTTATCACTTATCCTCTGGATAGGTGATTACTTTTTTCCACAGGAAAACCCCTGTAAGCGCATCTTTGCCGCTGTGTTCCAAGTATTTTATCTCTAATGGAAATAATCTTCTCCTAATTAATATCAGAGAGAACAAATGACCACCATACACATCACAATCCCCTATACCAAGACCAATACTACCACATACAGGGAAGAAATACCACCACAACATGACCAGACCACACTACATACAAGGAACAAATACAGCCACACCATGACCAGACCACATATTACCACCACATAGTGAACAAATAATATGACACATTACCAGCATATAGGGACCAAACAATACCACATACAAGGAGAATCACTGCCACACCATGACCAGACCACAAATTACCCCCACATAGTGACCGATTACTACAATACTGATCATGAATACAAACCACAATACTAACAACACTGTTGTTACCACCAGTGACATTGTGCACAGTACCCATGTATATAGTGTCAGTGTACAGGTAATAGAGTGATCTCCAGTGACATTATACACAGGAGATCTGTAAATAGTGTCAGTGTACAGATAATACAATGATCACCGGTGACATTATATACAGGACCTCTCTATATAGCATATAGTGTACAGGTAATACAGTGATCACCAGTGACATTATACACAGCAGTTCTGTATATAGTGTGCAGGTAAAACAATGATCACCGGCGACATTATAAACAGGGAGCTCTGTACACAGTATATAGTGTATAGTGTGCGTGTACATGTAATACACTGACTCACCAATGATGTCTGTAGTTGAAGTACATCATCTTCATTTTTCTTCTTCAACAAGCACAGACTGCCATCACTTCTTCCAGCCAGGACTTGTCTCAGAAAAAAAAAAACACACAGGCATCAATAGCGTATCACTTCCAGAGCACTTTCCCCACTTTTTCCCTGACTTCTAGACTATGTCTGCACAAATGGTTAGAAACTGACTCCATGATGGTCTGAGTGCCCGACATCCACAGATGGGGGTTGTGCTCACAGCCCAAAACCTTGCAGGATGCTTGGCATTTGCCACAGAACACCAGGATTGGCAAATTCTCCACTGGTGCCCTGTGCTCTTCACAGATGAAGGCAGGTTCACACTGAGCACATGTGACAGATGTGACAGAGTCCGGAGACGCCATGGAGAGCAATCTGCTGCCTGCAACATCCTTCAGCATGACCAGTATGGCAGTGGGTCAGTAATGGTGTGGGGGGGCATTTCTTTGGAGGGTCGCACGGTGTTGTGCTGTGAGCACAACCCCCATCTGTGGACGTCGGGCACTCAGACCATCCTCATGGAGTCGGTTTCTAACCGTTTGTGCAGACACATGCACATTTGTGGCCTGCTGGAGGTCATTTTGCAGGGCTCTGGCAGTGCTCCTCCAGTTCCTCCTTGCACAAAGGCTGAGGTAGCGGTCCTACTGCTGGGTTGTTGCCCTCCTATGGCCCTCTCCATGTCTCCTGGTGTACTGGCCTGTCTCCTGGTAGCACCTCCAGCCTCTGGACACTACGCTGACAGACACAGCAAACCTTCTTGCCACAGCTCGCAATAATGTGCCTTCCTGGATGAGCTGCACTATCTGAGCCATGAGTCCGTCTCATGCCACCACGAGTGTGAAAGCACAACCAACATTCAAAAATGAGCAAAACATCAGCCAGAAAGCATTGGTACTGAGATGTGGTCTGTGGTCCCCACCTGCAGAACCACTCCTTTATTGAGGGTATCTTGATAATTGCCAATAATTTCCATCTGTTGTCCATTCCATTTGCACAACAGCATGTGAAATTGATTGTCAGTGTTGCTTCCTAAGTGGACAGTTTGATTTCACAGAAGATTGATTTACTTGGAGTGATATTCTGCTGTTTAAGTGTTCCCTTTATTTTTTGAGCAGTGTATATCCTTTATGGTCTCATTTCCTGGCTCCCCCATATATCCATCCTGGCCCCCCAAATATATGCATCCTGCCCCCCCCTTATATATACTGCAGAGTCTCTTGTCCTGCCCTCCCCTATTTATCCATCCTAGCCCCCAATATATGCAACCTGGCCTCCCCATAAATATATATCCTGCCCCCTCACATATATCCATCCTGGATCCCCCATATATGCATCCTAGCCCCCAAGATATATGCATCCTGGTCCCTTGTCCTGATCTCCCCCACCCAATAAATCCATCCTGGCTCCCCATATATATCCATCCTGGTCCCTTGTCCTGGATCCTGCATATATGCATCCTGGCCCACCATATATATGCACCCTGGCCCTCCATATATGTATGCATCCTAGTCCCTTATCCTGCCCCCCAAATATACTGTATATGCATCCAGGTCCCTTGTCCTGCCCTCCCATATACAGTATATGCATCCTTGTCCCGTGCCCTGACTTCACATAAATCCCTCCTGACCCCTCATATATATGCAACCGGGCTCTACCATATATATGCATCTTGGTTCCCCCATATGTATCTGCATCCTTGCTTCCCCATATATATATGCATCATGGACCCCCATATATTCATCTTGGCACCCCTTATATCCATCCTGGTCCCTTATCCTGCCACCCCATATATCAATTCTGGCCCCTTGACCTGCCCCCCATATATCCATCTGGGTCCCCAATATGTATCCATATGTCAGAAATATGTACAAGCCTCATTTTACTTGGAAGCAGCCTAATCAAGGGAACAAGACAGGCGTGCCATTGACCAATCTGCACAAGACCAAGCACTTCTTCTGGAAACTACCCAACCAGGCAGAATGTATCTTTTGCATGGTTTTGAGCAACAATGAAGTAATTACAGGATATGTCCCAGAGAGTATCGAGGTCTGTGGAGTGTACTACTCAGGTGACAAGCAGTGCTACTGAGCTCAGGTAAAGGCCTTAGCGTGGCAATTACCATGTTCCAATATGTGGAAGGCGGCGGCCTGAATAGGTCTGTGAAGCATATTAAGTCAGTCTCTTAGACATGCTTAAAATGTACAGAAACTGGCCAATACCACACCACCATTTTTTTGTAAGGACCCAGATGTAGAAAATGTAAGGGAAGTGACAGTTTAATAAAGAGACAGAAGTCTCATTTAGGATCCTGGAAAAGTCAGCAATGGTCTTTGTCCAGCACCGGACAATGTAAAGTGCTAACAAACATGTATGCCCTATCTAACTAACAATTCGTGAACAGACATATATACTGACAAGGGACAACTGAATGCTGCGCTGGGACAATGAACTGGAAATGGTTGCTGACTGTTGTGTCTGTGCAACTGTAGGTTGTGAACAGGAGGCCTCAGCGCCTCCTGCTGGACAGCAGAGTGGGAAAGATGTAACAAAGGGGAAGGGCGAGTGGTTTCACCATCAGACACAGATTTTGTGTCAACTGCATCAATCAGTAATGGCTGTGGATAGCCCATGGCTTTGCGGAAACGTGCCAGTTTCCAAACTGCATTGGATCCCTGGATGGGAAGCACATCCGTGTGCGTAAGCCGCCAGATTCAGGGTCCCAATATTATAATTATAAACAGTTTTTTTTCTGTAGCACTGTTGGCCCTGGTCGACATTGCATACAGGTTTATAATTGTAGATAATGGGGCCTATGGAAGAACTGGAGACTCCAGAGTCTAAATTTCTTCCATAATGGGTCGGCGGCTGTGCACTAATGACTTAGGCCTCCCACCCCTACGTCAGCTACCAGGGTCTACAATGGATGCGGTACCTTATGTGATGGTTGCTAATGAGACCTTTCAATTAACCCGTAACATCATGAGGCCCTATCCACATAGAGAACTGGCCCACCGGCGCAGAATCTTTCATTTCCGCCTATCCCCCGTAAGACGACTTGTGGAGTGTGCCTTTGGCTTTCTCTGTGCCAAATGGCGGGTCCTGCAGTCAGCCATTCAACTTAGTGAAGGAAATGTGAATGAGGTTATTAAAGCCTGTGTGATACTTCATACCTTCACCAGAATCCATGAATACATCAAGTGATGGTGATGAAGTGGCGGATGGAAAAAATGTCATGGCAACTACACATGTACTTCATCCACGTCGTCAGCCCTGTGGACTTAAAGTGCAGGATGTGGTTACTAATTATTTTGTTTCACTAGAGGGATATACTCCATGGCAAGACAATGCAGTCGCTATGTTATGATGGTATTTTTTGGGGGTCAAAAATAAAGTTATGTTAATAAACACATCATCTATATCGTTATAACACCACAAACTATTCATATTGAATTAACTTGTTTTAATCAAAACACGTGTTTTGACAACAACAAAAAACATATTTTACTCATATGGTATATTGGGCTAATAAAACTGGGCCCATATAAACCACAAAAACAGCCCAACAAAATTGGCACGAAGACACTTTGCCTTATAAATGATGGTAGGTTGGGGGTGGTCAGCATGCGAGTTTTGGCTACTTTGTGTGGGAACCTGAGAGACCCTGCGAGATGGCAGATGATGCACCAGGATTTCATTCCAAAGAAGGTACCTGTTGGGGAGCATGGTACTGTGCAGTATGGTATGGATGTTGGTATTCCTGTGTAGTGGCATGGCCCATTTGTTCATACCCCCCAATATGGCCATGTCAAGCATAACCATGTTGGGACCACAATTCAGCAGTTGGTCTGCTCAAGTGGCCATATTGAACAGGTGCAGATGTATCTGAAAATTGCCCATGTGTTGGCCGATGTTGGGTTGGAGCGTGCTGTGGCTGAGGTATTGGCATACGTGGAGAAGGTGGTTCAGCAATTGATATTGCCTGCTCATCCTGGATTCCAGGCATTTGAAGTTGGTTACTGCTGGACATTTGCCACCTTTCTAGGAATACAAATGACAGGTTGGGATTATTTGATGGGATACAAGCATCTATTAAAATTTGGATTGGACCTCTGGCCCGCAGCCTCATCTCATGGGGAATTGTACATAGGTAGTGTGCCAGACTGCATGCATAAGCTTCCTCAACATTGTCATTCACAGTTCGTGAAAGGTAGTGGAAAGCTCCCTCCTGCGCCGACTACGGCGTGGATGGCGGCAGCCTGGGGTGAAGTGTCCAGGGGTAATGTTGGACTGCTACTGTGGCCCCGGTCCTCATCCTCTGGATTGGCCTCCTTTTGTGCAGAAGGCACTGCTGGTGGTGGTGGTTGGGTGCTGGATGATGCTGACGAAGTTGGGCCAGCCACTTCTTCTCCTTCACCAACTGGGTCAATGTTTAACTCAGAGTCGGAAGCAGTTTCCCTCTCGGTAAGGTTTGAGTCAGTTCTGTTTTTAAGCACAAACTAGAAAATAAAAAAATATTACATTTTGCCCGTAAGGCCCTGTGTAAAATGTGGGGGTCATGCAAGGACTTACGGTCTGAAATCCATAACGGGAGCCAGAAAATTAAGTTTGTCGTAATACAGATATTACCTTTTTTTGGGGGCCTCATCACCACTCCTGCCCACTGCTGTCGCTTACGTCAGTACTGGTCTCGGCAGCTGCACCACTGTCTAGTGACATCAGACACTGCAAAGTAACACAATAAGGGTTTTAGCTTTTAATCACAGTGTGTGCCTAGCCAAATGTAGACTACAGTGTAATGAGGCCTGCTACTTGGCATGTGTAAAGTGTGAAAGAGGCAGGATATTATTAGCAACGTCACATACGATGATGTTACCTTCATTTGTTGCTTCATTTGGATTTTTTTGTTTGTTTGCTTTAGGACTGTACTTACTAATTTCTTGCTGCACCTCATGAGGACTTTCCTCACAATTCGGAAACATTTGTGTGTAGATTCTCATGTGGCATCCTTTTATGCGCAGTCAGAGTAATGTTCGTCATGCTGGCCCCATAGTTCTGGCCTCTCCTGAACCAAAACTATCAGCATTTCAACATTGATGTGTCTGGTCATGCTGCTGGACTCCGTGGATGCGTGTTCCGGGATTATTCTAGAGTAGAGTTGAGCGACTTTTGTTTTTTTAGGGTCGCGTTTCGTTTCGTGAAACCCGACTTTTCCAAAAGTCGGGTCGAGCAAGATCGTCCGATTATAGGGAAAAGTCGGGGTCGTACCGAAACACGAAACCCAATGTAAGTCAATGGGGAATAAAAGTCGGCAGTGAGAGGAGGACAGGAAACACACCAACAGTGCCGATTTGAATGCCAAAAGCATCAATTCTTCTTACTTAAGCTTGTCAACCTTAATTAACTTCATAATACAAGTTACGCACTGAAAAATGGGGGTTATTTGGCTACAGTTGTGGGGGGGGAGGGCTGGCTCCAGGTTTTCATGTGCCCTGGGCGAAAGAGCGCCCCTTTAACACATACCACAACTCATCATGCTCCGATACGGCAGAGAAATAGCGGTATAGTACAATGAAAAATACTTCACTTTTTACATCTCATGACGAGGCCCATCTATTTCTCCATACAGAATCATTGGTCCCATATAATGTTTGAAACAGTATATGATGAGCTCCACATAATGCTACAGTATATGTTGGTCCCCATGGATGAAGCTCCACTGTCTTATGGGCCCAAATAATGCTCCAAACATAATGGGCCCCATTTCTAATGCTCTAGTGTATAATGGGCCCTGTAAATGCTGCTCCAGTGTCTGATGTCCACCTTTGGAATGTTCCAGTGTATGGTGGGCCCCATCTATCATTCTCCAGAGTATAGTGCTCCCCAAAAATTGCTGTCCCAACATTGAAAACAATCAAGTAAGTCTCCTCGCTAGGGAATCCCTGTACTTGTCTGGACTCCTCGTCGTCCCCATCTTCCATCTCACTGCACAGTATTTCAACTTTGCAAGTGCTGTGATCCTGAGCAAGCAGGGGGGGCCCACTCGTTGGCGACGGCACTGGCACAGGGCCCCTGATAGTACAGTGGTGTGTCTGATGGCGGGTGGGCCGAACCTGTACTTTCATCTGCAGCTTCCTCTTTGTTACCGTGTAAGATGGAACTGTATATGGGAAGGGTAACCTGAGTTTCATCAGGGTCAGATTCAGGCCGTGTAGCGTGCGAGGGGAATGTAGTGGTCTGGGTCAATGTACCAGCAGATTCATCGAGCAGTGGCTGGGCATCAGTGCACTTGTGTCGCCCCCAGGAGTACGGTCGCCACAGTGGCATTACCTTCTTCCTAGGGAGTGTGATGTCATGCTTGGGAGCAACGAACGATCTCTCTAGCAGGTTAACTGATTGGGCGGCGTTATTCCCACGAGTCATGACCCTCCAAACAGCGTTCATGAAGGCAAAGTGTTTGTTTTACATGGGCAGTATGGTTGCAAAGCTGAACCTTAAAGGAATGTCCAGAAGGGCACCACCAGGAGTGGAGCCTACGGTTAAATTCGACTCCACCTGGGAAACCTCAACCATGCCAGCTACAGAACAGATACACACATTGCAAGCTTAATTCCGTTAACGAACGAGACTCCGTCATGCCCCGCGGTCCGAGTCCGGCTTACTAGAGGGACACGTGAGGCTCTGGCACATGAGATTGGCCAATAACTGGTGTGTCATGCCCTTACATGTCCGTGGTTGCATGTGCGCTACACTGAAAAGGCCAGCGTTTGTCGCTTACAGGTGCAGATAACCCGCTGAACAACGTTAGTGATGGGGATCACTGATTACAATTATTACCCGCGAACAATGATTTCCCAGTAAGTGCAGGTCAACCGCCGTTCCGGAATTAGGCCTAACCGTCATTCCTGAAAAAATGAAAAACTTACGTATGCAAACCACAGGTGCTGTAGCTTGCTTAACAGCTCGCCAGCCGTTCTCACGCCCAGTATGGATTACACGTGATTGCACAAAGGTGAGAAAGGGTACCGTATCCCCAGATAACATGTATGGATAGCGTACACATTCAAAATATATGTCTATACATCAGGAGGCAGGCTCAGACGGTGTTAGGCCCAGTATGGATTGCACGTGATTGCACAAAGGTTAGAAAGGGTACCGTATCCCCAGATAACATGTATGGATAGCGTACACATTCAAAATATATGTCTATACATCAGGAGGCAGGCTCAGATGGTGTTAGGCCCAGTATGGATTGCACGTGATTGCACAAAGGTTAGAAAGGGTACCGTATCCCCAGATAACATGTATGGATAGCGTACACATTCAAAATATATGTCTATACATCAGGAGGCAGGCTCAGACGGTGTTAGGCCCAGTATGGATTGCACGTGATTGCACAAAGGTGAGAAAGGGTACCGTATCCCCAGATAACATGTATGGATAGCGTAAACATTCAAAATATATGTCTATACATCAGGAGGCAGGCTCAAACGGTGTCAGGCACAGTATGGATTTGACGGCTCAGACTATACAGCGGAGGAGCAGGGAGAGGTAAAGATTGCAAATGCTGGGGCCCTGCCCAAGCAAGGGGGGCCCACTCGTGGGTGTCGGTACTGGCACTGGGCCCCTCATAGTACGGCGGTGTGTCTGACGGCGGGTGTGCACCACCACCGTCAGAGACACTTGATTGCACTATGAGGGACCCTGTGCCAGTGCCCGCGCCCAAGAGTCGGCCTACCCACCTGTCGTGCGCTAGGTGGTGACCCCGGCCATGGGGGGGGGAGGCAGCACAGTTAGGGAGTTTTAGAAAGTGGCATATGTTGATGTTGGACATTCAGCTGATGCAAAAGGTGAAATAGGTCAAGTCCCAGGAAGAGGTGGACCAAAGCAAGCCATTTTTCTGTCACCCTATGTGTCATCAGGGGAAGGTGGGACAAAATCCTTGGAATCCCATGCGTGGTTCATTTTAATGAAGGTTAGATCATCCACATTTTGGGTTGACAGACGGGTCCTTTTTTCTGTCAGGATTGATCCAGCTGCACTGAAGACTCTTTCCGATAGCACACTTGCAGCTGGGCAAGCGAGCTCCTGTAAGGCATATTGTGCCAATTCAGACCAGGTGTCCAGTTTAGCGGCCCAATAGTCAAAGGGGAATTACCTGTGTGGGAGAACATCGATATGGGAGGAAAAGTAGTTTGTAACCATAGTTGACAACTGCTGTCTCCTGTCACTTTCCATCGATGCAGTATTACCAGTTGTGTGAGCGGTACTTGAAAAATCAGTCCACAACATTGTCATGAAACCCCTGTCTCCAACGCCACTTCTGCTGTGTGCACCACGAACACCTCTGCCAAGCTGACCCCGGCCCGTACGGCTCGTGTGAGAACCATCACCGCTGCTGTGTGCTGGGAATGCCTCAAGCAACCGATTTACCAGAGTTGCTTGTTTATTAGCCAATATTAGGTCAAGGTTCTCCTGTGGCATGATGTTTTGTAATTTGCCTTTATAGCGTGGATCCAGGATGCTGGCCAACCAGTAGTCGTCATCGTTCATCATTTTGGCAATGCGGGGGTCCCTTTTTAGGATCTGCAAGGCATAATCTGACATGTGGGCCAATGTTCCCGGTGTCAATGATGCACTGCGAGTGCTGGTTGGAGGAGCACTTTTTGGCAAATCCACATCCCTCCAGTCACGCACAAACCCTGTACCAGACCTTGCCACGCCAACATTTTCACTTGCCCCACGAGATGCATCCTCCTCCCCTAAGTAATCATCCCCATCATCCTCCTCCTCCTCTTCTTCCTCCACCTCGTCCAGGAGAGGTCCCTGAGCAGATAATGGCTGAATGTCATCAAGGATTCCCTCCTCCTCTTCCTCCTCATCAACATTGGCTGCAGAAGCCTGCTCCTTAAGGTGCGTCAAAGTTTGCATGAGCAGACGCATAAGTGGGATGCTCATGCTTAGGATGGCGTCGTCTGCGCTTACCAGCCGTGTGCATTCCTCAAAACACTGAAGGACTTTACAGAGGTCTTGCAGCTTCGACCACTGCACACCTGTCAACTCCATGTCTGCTCTCAAAGTGCCTGGCCGTGTATCCTCCCACAAATGCATTATGGCCTGCCTCTGCTCGCACAGCCGCTCCACCATGTGCAGGGTGGAGTTCCACCTTGTTGCAATGTCGATAATGAGGCGGTGGTTGGGAAGGTGGAGCAATCGCTGCAGCTTCTGCATACGAACGGAGTGTACAGGCGACCGGCGGATGTGCACGCACAGTCTTCGCACCTTCTGGAGCAGGGCTGTTAACTCCGGATAATTTTTGAGGAAGCACTGCACCACCAGGTTCAAGGTGTGAGCCAAGCAAGGTATGTGGCTGAGTTCTGAAAGGGCTATGGCTGCCACAAAATTACGGCCGTTATCACTAACTCACTTCAAGTACTCGGCCAGCACCTCGGCGGTGTGTCTGTCGCCCAAACACATCATCTGCAACACAGCCTGCTGACGCTTTCCACTAGCTGCTCGATAGGGGGACACCTCGTGTGCAACAGTGGCAGCTGCAGATGGAGTGCTCGTACGACTGCGCTCTGTGGATGAGCTTTCGCTTCTGGAGGAGGAGGAGGAGGAGGAGGGTCGAACGCCTACAGCCAACTGTTTCCTATACCGTGGGCTAGGCAGCACTGTCCCACCACCGCTGTCCCCTGTGGACCCTGCATCCACCACATTAACCCAGTGCGCAGTGATGGACACGTAACGGCCCTGGCCATGCCGACTGGACCATGCATCAGTTGTGAGGTGCACCTTTCCGCTCACTGACTGCTTGAGTGCATGGACAATGCGGTCTTTCACATGATGGTGGAGGGCTGGGATGGCTTTGCGAGAGAAGAAGTGGCGACTGGGTAGGTCATAGCGTGGTACTGCATAGGCCATGAGTTCGCGGAAAGCTGCGCTTTCCACCAACCGAAAGGGCATCATCTCAAACGAGATTAGTTTGGCAATGTGGGCGTTCAAACCCAGTGTACGCGGATGAGAGACTGAGTACTTTCTTGACCTACTCATAGTGTCTGGGAGGGTAAGCTGGACTTAAGAGCTGCATATGGTGGAAGTAGCGGTGGACAGGGCGGACTGAGAGAGGGTTGATGATGGTGATGGAGTTGGTGTTCTTTCTGATGGCCTAGAATCAGTCTTTCGTTGATATAACAGTGGGATTCCCTGACTGCTGTGGCCTTGCAACGACACCTCAACATTTGCTGCTGTGCTAACCGGTGGGCTTACAGTGGGGGAAACAATGTAGCGTTGCTGACTACCTTCGTTGTGATCAGTTGCACATGTGGCACTTGAGGTTTGGTGTTGTGTCCACGCTTGCAAGTGCATGGTGTTTAAATGTCTAAGCATGCAACTGGTATTCAAATTTTTCAGATTTTTCCCTCGGCTAAAGGTCTTTGCGCACTTCTTACAGATAACCTTGGCCTGATCATGAGGATTTTGTTCAAAAAAGTGCCACACTGCACTCTTCCTACTTTGGCAGACATTTTGCGGCCTAGCACGCTGTGATCTTTTGACCCTCTGGACAAGCTGTCCAGCAACTCTTTTGATTTTTGGAACCTGTCTTTGGAGTGCTCCGGGCCTGCCAGATAACAGCTGTTGCGATGTCGATGTCTGCTGTGGATGCTCCTCATCTGAGCTATTGGAAGCAGCACCCTCTTCCCCCAATGGATGCCAATCTGGGTCAACAACTGGGTCATCCATCACCTCCTCTTCAATGTCATGTGCACCTTCCTCTGTGTCACCGTGTATGGTGGTATAGTGTGCGGGAAGTGGCACCTGAGTCTACTAAGCCTTCGAAGCCTTATGGAGCCAGACGATGACGCAGGCTCAACACCTCCTGCATTCGGTCCTATTTTGCTCTTGCCACTACCATCAGATCCACCACCAACACCATCATTACCAGCTGCCAACCCCCGCCCAATTCCACGGCCTCTTCCACCAGCCTTCCTCATTTTTGGTAGAAATGTAGACAAAATCCAACAAACTATATAGTAATGTAAAACAAGGTACAAGGTGTCTATAGGACAGGGGAGATTTTGAATTTCTGCTCACACTTGTGGACACTGGACACTTTTTGGATTGTGTGAGGCCCACTGAATATCTGAGCGCTATGTCACAGGCTCGATGGCACAGCTGTGACCAAAGTGACTAGAGGATAAGTGAGATTTTGAATTTCTGCTCACACTAGTGGACACTGGACACTTTTGGATTGTGTGAGGCCCACTGAATATCTGAGCGCTATGTCACAGGCTCGATGGCACAGCTGTGACCAAAGTGACTAGAGGATAAGTGAGATTTTGAATTTCTGCAGACACTGGACACTTTTAGATTGTGTGAGGCCCACTGAATATCTGAGCGCTATGTCACAGGCTCGATGGCACAGCTGTGACCAAAGTGACTAGAGGATAAGTGAGATTTTGAATTTCTGCAGACACTTGTGGACACTGGACACTTTTGGATTGTATGAGGCCCACTGAATATCACAGCGCTATGTCACAGGCAGAAATTGGCTAGTGTATCACAAACTACAAGGTGTATGTAGAATTGGGCAGAGTAGGAATCTCCCTAGAGTGCAGGTCTGTAAGAACGGAACATGTCCTCGACTTATTCTCACAGAGTGACACAGATAGCTTCACTGTGGCTGTGATAACAGCCGTTACACGGTACTGTGTGAGGAGCGTACACCGCTGTATGGTGTGAAAACATGCACGCTCAGTACCTCAGCAGGACAAAAAAAAAAAATTGGGATTGCTTTTAAAAAAGCAGTTTGCAGCTCAGTACCTCAGCAGGACAAAAAAAAAAAATTGGGATTGCTTTTAAAAAAGCAGTTTGCAGAGCAGTGGGTAAACAGCAATGCAGCTGTCAGGAAGCCTTAGAAGGCAGCCCAACAACCAACACCACTGATACACCACAATATAGCCTCCCCTTGCACTGCACACACAGTGACTGGTGTGTTGTACAGGCACAATCGCTAGCAGCAGAAGCAGTTTTTTTTTCTTCTTCCCTGCCTAACACTCTCCCTACAGAATCAGCAGCAACCTCTCCCTATGCTAAGATCGGCAGAAGTAAGATGGCGGTCGGCGTGCACGCCCTTTTATACCCCCTGTGACGCCCACCAAAGCAAGCCAATCACTTGCATGCCCTTCTGAAAGATGGTGGTGACCCGTGCCTATGTCATCACGTTGCCCACAGTGTCCGTGGATCCTGATTGGCTGAAAAAGAGCGCAAAACAAACTTTTGAAACGCGACTTTGGCGCGTAAGTCGCCGACCTCGTGGCCGACCTCATCCTAGGGTCGGGTTTCGTTTCATGAAACCCGACTTTGCCAAAAGTCGGCGACTTTTGAAATTTTTTGACCCGTTTCGCTCAACTCTATTCTAGAGTTTCCCAGTGAACTTTGCTTGCCAAAGCTTCCTGATAATGGATGAGGCAATTAATATGAAATTACTGGTATTGAAAGGTAACTTCACATCTTAGAGAGAGAGAAGAGTCTGTGAGTATAAATTTATGACGAACTTTGACACTCTCAATGCTGGAATGAATGTGTCGCATGGATTTATGTCTTTTTACATCAATTAAGGAATTTGCTCCTAAGATCCTGTGGTGGCATCACAACACATTAGGAGACCCCAATCAGAGGACAATAAAACATCTGGACTCCTTATCTATGAACTGGTCCAATATTTATGTTTCTCCCTCTCCCATAATCATTTCTGCTTCACGTCACTTGTCTCATCTATTGCATTTTTTCTGTGTTGTATTGTGCATAAATATCTGACTCTTCAGATTTTGTATTAGTCTATGCCTGATGAAGAGACCTGAGTAGTCTCGAAAGCTTGCAATGTGTTACCATCTTTTCAGTTAGCCATTAAAAGGTATCAACCACTGAGGACTCTCAATTCTGAATATTTTGCAGAGTAAAAAGTAATTCTAGAAATGTTTTTGAGGTGTAGATGACACGAGCGAGCAAGGGATCGGATATAGAGAGGGAATGAAAGATTTGAATGAAATATGACCCGAGACAGCAGGCATTTTGCTGGGGAGTAATGGTATAACCACACACGGAAATAGCAGTATCGGGTACAGGTAGGTAATTGGAGGGCAGAAACACAAGGAGTTCAGTTTTTGACAGGTTCAGTTTCAGAAAGAGGGAAGACATGATGTTAGAGATAGCTGTAAGACAGTCACTGGTGTTTTGTAATAATGCAGGCGAAATATCAGGAGTAGAAGTGTATAATTGGGGGCCCTCAGCATAGAGATGGTACTGAAAACCAAATATACTGATGGTTTGTTCAATAGGGGCAGTATACAAGGAGAAGAGGAGGGGGGACTAGGACTGATCCTTGTGGAGCCTTGAGAGGGATTTCACAGGGGAAGTGGGGTATTGACTTCGCTCACCTCGGGGGAAGGGAGAGAAGGACCCGCAGGGATCGGCTCTTTGGTGCCACCACTTACTCCAGGTCAGTCAGGGAACTGCACCGAGGGCAAATAGTCGCCGGAAAGGCTTCCTTTATGGTTACGAGTTAGTGAGGCTCTCCCAGTGAGGGGGGATATATATCACCAGTCCAGGCTGGGGATATATATTAAAACCTCCCAGCCGTCATTGCCAGAGTTCCTCACTAAAACAATACGGTATTCTGACACCAGTTCCTCTTTCAACATAAGCCCCATCCGACAACAAGCTTAGATCGGGTCACATACCAACCCGGGTAGCGTACAATTGACCGAGTGTGCGGTGTGAATCGAGATAACAGAGCAGCCCAAGATTAATTTTATATTTAATCACTGAAAAAGTGCACTAGAAATATAGTTACTGTATATATTTACAAGAACAATATACAGGTATACAGTCACAAGGGTAGTACAAAGATAGGGTATAGATAGGTTACATTTACCATGTTATGTAGCATTTGACCACAGGGAGGCGCTGATGTACCACAGGTCCAAATCTTAGTTACAGGCTTTCCTATCTGTGTCAGCTAATGTATCCTCCAGCCATTAGAAAACCAAGTCCAAAATGAGGGACTGCCTTATATCTCCTTGGCTGTTCCCTCCCAAACTCTGCTGCCTCCCCTGGGCCTGGCTGCCTCCCTCCTCCCATGTGTGAGAATATGATTTTCTGCCCAGAATCATGGATGGCCCATAACTTTCTGCCCGAAGCTCTGAATGGGTCGGTGGTGCCGCCATTGGGTCCTGCTGGATTTTGTCTGAGCATAGAGACTAAATACAGTATGCCTACTGAATGTACTTCCTGTTAGCTATGCTTTATAACTTCATAATGCAGGGTTCTGAAGGTGGCTAAATAATATGGGTGCGTATGGAAAGGAATGCCGACTCCGATAATGTGCTCGGCTAGGCTCAGAGATATTGCATTCTGTTATTATAGGTCATTTTCCAGATTCAATAACTCAGAGCCTGCTGTGACTTGTTCTACATGCTGTCTTCATGTGCTTCAGTCACACACACAAAGGGAGCCAGCTGGCTGCAGCTGAGTTCGCCCCCTCGTGCTAGTTGGTGGGGACTTGAGCTTCAAAGAGTTTCTTCCTAGCTCTTTTAATTAAAGGGAACCTGTCACCTCATTTTTCGCATATAAGCTGCTGCCACCGCCATTAGTGGCTTATCTACAGCATTCTGTAATGTTGTAGATAAGCCCCCGATGTAACCTGAACGATAAAAAAAAAGTTAGATTATACTTACCCAGGGGTGGTCCGGTGCGGTCCAGGTCCGATGGGTGTCGCAGGTCTGGCTCCAGCACCTCCCATCTTCATGCGATGACGTCCTCTTCCCTGCTTCTGTCGTGGCTCCTGCGATAAACCCCTAATGGCGGTGGCCGCAGCTTATATGCGAAAAATGAGGTGACAGGTTCCCTTTAAAGCAAAACATTGCATTTTATGGCCTGGGGGAATGTCAAGGTGGGGGCACATTCCAGGAGGAACATCTCCGTTGTCCCTCAAGCCCCAATGGTAAAGGGAAAAGGAAAGGAAGAGGAGCCAACAAAAGTTGTATTGAAGGAGCGGTCAGAGAAGTAGGAGGAAAACCAGAGGAGAACGGTGTTCTTGAGGCTGATGGAGCATAGCACAGTGAGGAGGAGCTGGTGAGCAAGAGTGTTTGCTGCAGAGAGATCCAGGAGAATCAGCATGGAGTAGTGACTATTAGATTTAGTTGTTAGTAGATCATTAGAGACTTTAGTGAGGGCAGTTTCAGTACAGTGCCAACAGGGAAAACTGGATTGTAGAGGCTCAAGAAGAGAGTTTTCTGAGAGGTATTGTATTAGACGGGTGTGGACCAAGTGTTCCAGGGGTTTAGGGATGAAGGGAAGATTAGAGATAGGTTGATAGTTAGGAGCACAGTGTTGGTAGACGGATTTTTTTAAGTAATGGATATATGCTGGTGTGTTGAAATGAGGAGGAAAAGATACTAGATGCGAAAGAGAGGCTAAATATTTTTGTTAGATGAGTGGTGACAGATGGGGAAATAGACTGGAGGAGATGTGAAGGAATAGGATCACTCGTGCAGGTAGTAGGGCAAGAAGATGCAAGGACCCTGATGAATTTTTCTTCTGTGACTGGTTCAAAGACACAGAGTTATGCAGTGGGGGAGGGAGGACAGTGCATGGTAATAAGGGATTGGGAGAAAATTCTCTCTTTGAAATAATTGGCCAGATCATCAGAACTGAGGTGGGTGGTCGGGGCCAGTACTCTTGGATTGTGGAGAGAATGAAAAGTGTCAGAAAGACGTTTAGGCCTGTTGGGTACTGAGGTAATGAGGGTGTTGAAATAGGTTTGTTTGGAGAGGTGAAGGGCACAGTTGTATGTTTTAGGCTGTGTGCCCACGATGCGATTTTTAAGCGTTTTCACTGCGATTTTCGGTGCGAAAACGCTGCAAAAATGTTTAAAAATCTTGTACAGAGCGCACCTGTGAAGACTCCTGGAGTGGACCCTCTGGGTCGTGACACCAACCCTCCCAGGGCGAGCTGACCTAGTGAAGACCACCCCCTATACAGGGAGTGTCAGGGGCAAGCCCCAGGGGGTGAGGCACCACAACTGCTGGCACCAGGCGGCCGGCTCACAGGAGACACGAGTGGATGAATGTGTCTGCAGGAACGTGTAAAGCGTGGACACGGGAACACGTGGTATATAGAGACTTCGTTTGTCCGGGTGTGAGTGAAGCAGGATGCGTGCAAGGAGCACGTCAGAGCACTGAGTCAGGCAGCAGGTGTGCCAGGAGGTGTAACAGAGTACAGGAGCAGGGTGTGTGCCAGAGGGCACAACTGAGCATAAGACAGAGCGCAGGATTGGTACGTGTGCCAGGAGGCACAACAGAGTAAGAGACTGAGTACAGGATCAGAGCATGTGCCAGGAGGTACAACTGAGTATGAGACAAAGCACAGGGTCCGAGGGTGTGCCAGGAGGCACAACTGAGTGCAAGGCAGGGGACCTGAATACAGCGCACAGTCAGGCAGGGACACGGCAGACCAAGCCAGGAAGCACAACAATAATCAGGCACCTCCCCTAGGGGGAGGTCGTCTGATATAGCACATGACTACTACTGGTTCCGGGTCGGGACCTAGCCAGAAAGCACATGACCACTACAGGTTCCAGGTCAGGTCCTCCATTACCATAGAGAGGACCGAGCCCTATACAGCACTGACAGGAGCGCGCAAGCGCAAACGTGACATGTAGGAGACCCGGGGACGAGAGCTGCGCGTGCGCACCCGACGGGACCCCCGGAGTGACCGCGGCTCCGGAAGAGATGACGTTGGGACCGAGGTCCCGCCCCCAGGTGAGCACGGCGTGACAGCACCCCATGCATTCCTATGGCATTCCGCACATGCTGTGCTAATGCTGCGCTTTTTTCCACGGCAGAATCGCATCGCGGAAAAAATTGCAGCATGCTCATTCTTTTGTGCGGAATCGCAAAGAATTGCCGCGATTCCGCACCCATAGGAATGCATGAGAATCACTTACTTCCCGCATGTGGCTATGCCCACCATGCGCGAAGTTAAGCGTCTCATGTGCGGTTGGTACCCACGGTGTGGAGGAGAGGGGACTGTCCTCCAGGCCCTGGGTACCATACCCCTGTAGAAAAAAAGAATAAAAAATAAAAAATCGGGGTATATTTACCTTCCGACGTCCCGCGCTGCCTTCCCGGGCCTTAGCGTTCCCAGTAATGCCTTGCGGCAAGGTCCTGTGATGACGTAGTCTCGCGTGACACTAGCGGTCTCGTGAGATCGCTATAGCAACGCAAGACCAACGTCATCACAGGTCTCGCAAGGCATCACTGGGAACGGGAGCGTCGCTGAGACTGCGCAGGATGTCGGAAGGTAAATAGACCCCGATTTTTAATTTTTTAATCATTTTTAACATTCTATCTTTTATGATTGATGCCGCATAGGCGGCCTCAATAGTAAAAAGCTGGTCACACTTGTCAAACACTATATTTGGCGAGTGTGACCAACCTGTCAATCACTTTCCAAGTGATGCTTCAAATCGCTTGGAAAGTGCTTGAATATCGCACGTGAAAATCGCGAACATAATCGCGGTAAAATCGTGCGGAAAAAAACATGCGATTTCTGGGAAGGAGTCCGGTTTTCAGTGTCCGGATTAAAACGCAACGTGGGCACATAGCCTTAAGCATAAACTTATAATGGATGAAATCTTCAGTCAGATTGCAATTTCTTCATAGAAGATTGGCGCACTTGGAGCACTGCTGTAGGAAACGTGTTTGCAGCATGCCCCAGGGTTGTCCCCATCTGTACCAAGTTGTTCTATCTGTAGGGAGGAGATTGTGGCCAATAATGGCTGCAAATTCTTCATAAGTTTCTGTGTGTTAATAGCATGTATCTAATATATAAAGCTCAAGTGTGTGTATGTATGTATGTATGTATGTATGTGTGTGTGTATGTCCGGGATTGGCATCCGCACCGTCGCAGCTACAGCCACAAAATTTGGCACAGTCACACGTCTGGACCCCGAGAGTGTCCTAGGCTATGTTGTGAGGCGAAATTTTAACCCCGCGCGTTCCAATTCACCAAACATTTTTGCCCCTATCTTTATAATGGGGAAAAAGTGTGTGTGTATCAAGCCCCGCCCCTCATTACGATGTCATAATGGTTGACTATGGGATGGAGGATGTGTGATGGGTATATGGGCACTGGACTATGGGATGGAGGATATGTATGACGGGTATATGGGCACGGGACTATGAGATGAAGGATGTGTGATGGGTATATGGGCACGGGACTATGGGATGGAGGATGTGTGATGGGTATATGGGCACTCGACTATGGGATGGCGAATATGTATGATGGGTATATGGGCACGGGACTATGGGATGGAGGATGTGTGATGGGTATATGGGCACGGGACTATGGGATGGAGGATATGTATGGTGGGTATATGGGCACGGGACTATGAGATGAAGGATGTGTGATGGGTATATGGACACGGGACTATGGGATGGAGGATGTGTGATTGGTATATGGGCACTCGACTATGGGATGGCGAATATGTATGATGGGTATATGGGCACGGGACTATGGGATGGAGGATGTGTGATGGGTATATGGGCTCTCGACTATGGGATGGCGAATATGTATGATGGGTATATGGGCACGGGACTATGGGATGGAGGATATGTATGGTGGGTATATGGGCATGGGACTATGAGATGAAGGATGTGTGATGGGTATATGGGCACTCGACTATGGGATGGAGGATATGTATGATGGGTATATGGGCATGGGATTATGGGATGTCGAATATGTATGATGGGTATATGGGCATGGGACTATGGGATGGAGAATATGTATGATGGGTATTTGGGCATGGGACTATGGGATGGAGGATGTGTGATGGGTATATGGGCACTCGACTATGGGATGGAGGATATGTATGATGGGTATATGGGCACGGGCCTATGGGATGTTGGATATGTATGATGGGTATATGGGCACGGGACTATGGGATGGAGGATAATTATAATTTGTTATAACTAACCACAGTTAGTTACTATGCCCGGGCAGCGCCGGACTCTTCAGCTAGTCTACTATATAATTGTCTAATTTTGTCTGTCTGTAACGGAAATCAGCGCATTCGAACGACGCATGCCTCCGTCGGGAGATCTGTGGCGCGGAGAGAGAGAGACTCTAGAATACCCGATGCATTAGAATCGGGCCACCATCTAGTATTTCTATAAGTGTGGAAAGTGGTAGTGCCCTGAGCTGGGTGACAGTTCTTGAAAGAGAATGAAAGAAGGTAGCGGTCACAGAGCGAGAGAGGGGAGTTGGTAAAATCATGCATTGATCAGAGCCGGGAGAAGATCAGGTCCAGAGTACTTTCGTAGTCATATGATGGAGAGTTTGTAAGCTGTGAAAGGGTGAAGGAGGAGGTTAGAGATAAAAGGTGAAAGGCAGATGGGGAGAGGAGATCACAATAGGGATGTTAAAGACTCCCATGACAAGGGTGGAGATGTCACAGGATTGAAAACATGGAAGCCAGGTAGCAAAGTGATCCAGAAACTGACCTGTGGGGCTTGGAGGATGATACACAACTGTCACTTGAAGGGAGTCTTTGGAATGTGGGAGGAAACCGGAGTACCCAGAGGAATCCCATGCAAATACGGGGAGAGCATACAAACTCCTTGCAGATGTTGTCCTTGGTGGGATTTGAACATAGGTCCCCAGAGCTGCAAGGCTGCAGTGCTAGCCAGTGAGCCAGATAAATACATTAGATGAATTATGTATATACCATTAAAAGATGCTTGCAGAAATGGAAATGAGGTTCCGGGTCTTAGTGATATATATGCAGCAGATGAAGGAGATATATACCATTAAAACCCTTAATTAAGGGCCTCGCCACACATAGCGACTCACCAGCAATCCCGACAACGATATCAACGTGTCAGGATCGCTGTTGAGTCGCTACATGATCGCTGGTGAGCTGTCAAACAGACAGCTTCACCAGCGATCAGCACCAGCGACGCCGAGCGCGCGGTGTCGCTGTGTACTTTAGTTACCAGCACGCTGATGCAGGGAGCTGGTAACTAAGGTACACATTGGGTTTCTAAGGGCCGTGCATCCCTTAGAAACCCAATGTGTACCTTGGTTACCAGCTCCCTGCATCAGCGCACTGGTAACTAAGGTACACATCGGGTTTCTAGGCACAGCGCGCCCCCTTAGAAACCCGATGTATACTTTAGTTACCAGCTCCAGCTCGCTGGTCTCCCGCCTGTCACACGCAGTGATGCGTGCTGACCAGCTGGAGACCAGCGACCCCAAAAATGTCCTGGGCTTTCCATCAACGATCAGCGATACCGGCAGGGGGCCGGTCACTGATCGTTGTCACACACAGCGATCACGCTGGTGAGATCGCTGTTGTGTCACAAAACTAGTGACTCAGCAGCGATCTCGCTAGCGAGATCGCTATGTGTGACGGGGCCCTAAGTTTGAGTCAAGAATTAGTAGAATTGGGGATATATGGGATGGGCAACACGTCTTACCCTTCAGTGAGATTAAAAGTAAATTTAACATTCCATTTACCCAATTCCCGTCTTAAGCCCCCGTTACACACTGCGATATCGCTAGCAATATCGCTGTAAAGTCACCGATTTTGTGACGTTGCAGCGATATTGCTAGTGATATCGCTGCATGTGACACTTACCTCCGACCGGCTCCCCCGCTGGTTATCGCTGATCGCGCGAGAAGCTCCTGGATCATTCCTCGTCGGTCACTTCCTGTGGCGCTTCCTGCTGTGACGATGAGCGACGCGTGGAGCCGGGCGGGAGGACGCAGGATCGCCGCGTCTGACAGGTAAGTAGCGATCCCCGACCCCTGCGATGTCGCTGGTGAGATCTGCCTGTGTGGCAGCTCACTAGCGACCACCTAGCGATGCACCAGCGATCCTGACCGCATCATATCGCTGGTCGGGATCGCTGGTGAGTCGCTAGGTGTAACGGTACCCTTATCTTATCCTGAAAGAAGTCCTACAGAAACTATTAAACAGCAGAGCCTTAAATCTTGGAATAATTGCCTCCATGTTTACAAATATCAACCACAAGATGATTTGGAGCCTCAAGAATGTCTACAGTACTTCTTCTTTAACCCCTTCACTACCAAGGGTGGTTTGCACGTTAACTCCCGGGCCAATTTTTACAATTCTGACCACTGTCCCTTTATGAGGTCATAACTCTGGAACGCTTCCATGGATCCCGGTGATTCTGACACTGTTTTCTCGTGACATATTGTACTTCATGTTAGTGGTAAAATTTCATTCAAATAACTTGCGTTTATTTGTGAAAAAAACGGAAATTTGGCGAAAATTTTTAAAATTTCGCAATTTTCCAACTTTGAATTTTTATGCCCTTAAATCACAGCGATACGGCACACAAAAAACTTAATAAATAACATTTCCCACATGTTTACTTTAAATCAGCACAATTTTGGAACCAAAATTTTTTTTGTTAGGAAGTTATAAGGGTTAAAAATTGACCAGCGATTTCTCATTTTTGCAACACCATTTTATTTTTAGGGACCACATCACATTTGAAGCCACTTTGAGGGGTCTATATGATAGAAAATACCCAAAAGAGACACCATTCTAAAAACTGCACCCCTTAAGGTGCTTAAAACCACATTCAAGAAGTTTATTAACCCTTTAGGTGCGTCACAGGAATTTTTTGAATATTTAAAAAAAAAATGAACATTTAACTTTTTTTCACAAAAAAAATAATTCAGGTTCAATTTTCTAAATTTTACCAAGGGTAACAGGAGAAATTGGACTGCCAAAAGTTATTGAGCAATTTGTCCTGAGTACGCTGATACCTGATATGTGGGGGGAACCACTGTTTCGGCGCATGGCAGACCTCAGTAGGGAAGGAGCACCGTTTGACTTTTTCAATGCAAAATTGGCTGGAATTCAGATCGGACGCCATGTCGCGTTTGGAGAGCCCCTGATGTACCTAAACAGTGGAAACCCCCCAAGTGACCTCATTTTGGAAACTAGACCCCCCAAGGAACTTATCTAGATATGTGGTGAGAACTTTGAACCCACAAGGGCTTCACAGAAGTTTATAACGTACAGCGGTACAATTAAAAAATCATATTTTTTCCACAAAAATGATCTTTTCACCCCCAATTTTTATTTTTCCAAGAGTAACAGGACCCTAAAAGATATTGTGCAATTTATCCTGAGTGCGCTGATACCCCACATGTGGGGGTAATCCACTATTTGGGTGCATGGCAGAGCTCGGAAGGGAAGCAGCACCATTTGACGTTTTTGGCTGGAATTGAAATCGGACACCATGTCGCGTTTGGAAAGCCCCTGATGTACCAAAACAGTAGAAACCCCCCACAAATGACCCCATTTTGGAAACTAGACCCCCTGAGGAACTTATCTAGATGTGTGGTGAGCACTTTGAACCCCCAAGGACTTCACAGAAGTTTATAATGCCCAGGCATGAAAATAAAAAAATTGTATTTTTTCCACAAACATGATCAATTAGTCTCCAATTTTTTTATTTTCCCAAAGGTAACAGGAGAAATTGGACCCCAAAAGTTGTTGTCCAATTTGTCCTGAGTATGCTGATACCTCATATGTGGGAGAAAACTACTGTATGGGCACACGTCAGGGCTCGGAAGGGAAGTAGTGACGTTTTGGAATGCAGACTTTGATGGCATGGTCTGCGGGTGTCATGTTGCTTTTGGAGAGCCCCTGATGTACCTAAACAGTGGAAACCCCCCACAAGTGACCCCATTTTGGAAACTAGACCCCCTAATGAACTTATCTAGATGTGTGGTGAGCACTTTGAACCCCCCAGTGCTTCACAGAAGTTTATAACGACCGGGCGTGAAAATAAAAAAATTCGTATTTTTTCAACAAACATCATCTTTTAGTCCCAATTTTTTTTATTTTCCCAAGGGTAACAGGAGAAATTGGACCCCAAAAGTTGTTGTCCAAATTGTCCTGAGTACGCTGATACCTCATATGTGGGAGAAAACTACTGTATGGACACACGTCAGGGCTCGGAAGGGAAGTAGTGACGTTTTGGAATGCAGACTTTGATGGATTGGTCTGCGGGTGTCATGTGTGTTTGGAGAGCCCCTGATGTACCTAAACTATTGAAACTCCCCACAAGTGACCCCATTTTGGAAACTAGACCCCCCACGGAACTAATCTAGATGTGTGGTGAGCACTTTGAACCCCCAAGTGCTTCACAGAAGTTTATAACGCCTGGGCGTGAAAATAAAAAAATCATTTTTTTCTGCAAAAATGATATTTTTGCCCCCAATTTTTTATTTTCCTAAGGGTAACAGGAGAAATTGGACCCCAAAAGTTGTTTTGTAATTTGTCCTGAGTATGCTGATACCCCATATGTGGGGGTAAAACACTGTTTGGGCGCATGACAGAGCTTGGAAGGGAAGGAGCACCATTTGACTTTTTCAACGCAGAATTGGCTGGAATTGAGATCAGACGCCATGTGGCCTTTGGAGAGCACCTGATGTGCCCAAACAGTGGAAACCCCCCAATTATAACTCCAACCCTAACTCCAACACACTCCTAACCCTAATCTGAACCCTAACCCTAGCCCTAACCCTAGCCCTAACCCTAACCCTAGCCCTAACCCTAGCCCTAACCCTAGCCCTAATGGGAAAATGGAAATAAATACATTTTCTTTTAGTTTTATTATTTTTCCCTAACTAAGGGGGTGATAACGGGGGGTTTGATTTACTATTTATGGCGGGTTTTTATGTTTGGCGGCTGTCAGACGCTAAAAGACGCTTTTTATTGTAAAAATAGTTTTTGCATCACCACATATTGTGAGCTATAATTTTTCCGTATTTTGACCCTCTGAGTCATGTGAGGTCTTATTTTTTGCGGGACGAGTTGATGTTTTCATTGGTACCATTTTCGGGCACGTGACATTTTTTGATCGCTTTTTATTCCGATTTTTGGGACGCAGAATGAACAAAAACCAGCGTTTCATGAATTTCTTTGGGGTGGTGCGTTTACGCCGTTCCGCGTGTGAAAAAATTGATAAAGCGGTTTTATTCTTCGGGTCAGTACGGTTACAGTGATACCTCATTTAGGTCGTTTTTTATGTTTTGTCGGTTTTTTGCAATGAAAACAATTTTATATAAAAAATAATTATTTTTGTATCGCTTTATTCTGCGAGCTATAACTTTTTTATTTTTTGTGGATGATGCTGTATGGCGGCTCGTTTTTTGCGGGACAAGATGACGTTTTCAACGGTACCATGGATATTTATATGCGTCTTTTTGATCGCGCATTATTGCACTTTTTGTTCAGTGGTATGATAATAAATCATTATTTTTTGCTTCGTTTTTTATTTTTATTTTTTAAGGGGTTCGCTAAAGGGGTTAACTAATGGGACAGTTTTATAGGGCGGGTCGCTACGGACGCGGCGATACCAAATATGTGTACTTTTATTGTTTTGTTTTTTTTTATTTTGAAAAAATGGATTTATTGGGGAATATTTTTTTTTTTTTTACTAATTTATTTAGCGATTTTTTAAAAATTATTTTTAACACTTTTTTTTTTTTTTTTACTTTATTACCTTGTCCCAGGTGGGACATCACTGTCCTGTGACAGATCGCTGATCTGTCACATCACAGATCACTGTGACAGATCAGCAATCTGTCACAGGCAGTTCTGCAGACTTCCTCATGCCTGCGCTTTGCAGGCAGTGAGGAAGTCAGCTCCCTACAGGCCCCCGAAGGCCCCCGTCGCCATCTTGGATCCGGGGGCCTGTAGAGAAAGAGACCCCTGCAGCAGCGCTGCACATTGCGCTGCCGTGGGGGGCTCAGGGAAGCAAGGAGGGAGCCCCCTCCCTGCAGATGCTTCCCTTTAACCCCCGGTACACCGCGATCGCGTTTAATCGCGGTGTACAAGGGGTTAACGTGTCGGGGGCGGTCCGTGACTGCCCCTGACACATTGTGCCGGGTGTCAGCTGTGATAATCAGCTATCACCCGGCCGCGATCAGCGGCGCTCACCACGTGGGCGCCGCTGATCGCTGGGACGTAATATTCCGTCCATGGTAATTAGGTCCAGGGTCACATGGATGGAATATTACGTCCCTTGTAGGTAAGGGGTTAATGATGATACTGAATTTGTTAAAAATGCCTATATACAGAAATGGGAATCAGACCTTAATATTAAATTGGATGTGGAACATTGGAAAAAGGCTATCAAATTCTCTAATGCCTCTACAATTTCTACGATTTTGCAGGAATCTAATATATAAAGCCCAAGTGTGTATATGTATGTTTGTGCGTGCGTGTGTGTGTGTGTATGTCCGGGATAGGCATCCGCACCGTCCCAGCTACAGCCACAAAATTTGGCACAGTCACATGTCTGGACCCCGAGAGCGTCCTAAGCTATGTTGTGAGGCGAAATTTTAACCCAGCGCGTTCCAATTCACCAAACAATTTTGCCCCTGTCTACATACTGGGGAAAAAGTGTGTGCGCGTCAAGCCCCGCCCTTCATTATGATGTCATAATGCCCCTATATACATAATGGGGAAACAGTGTGTGCGTATCAAGCCCCGCCCCTCATTATGATGTCACAATGGTTGCCATGGCGACGCTGATGTCATCATAGGTTGCAAGCCCCACCGCTCATTATGATGTCATAATGGTTGACTATGGGATGGAGGATGTGTGATGGGTATATGGACACTGGACTATGGGATGGAGGATATGTATGACGGGTATATGGGCATGGGACTATGGGATGGAGGATGTGTGATGGGTATATGGGCACTGGACTATGGGATGGAGGATATGTACGACGGGTATATGGGCATGGGACTATGGGATGGCGGATGTGTATGATGGGTATAAGGGCATGGGACTATGGGATGGAGGATATGTATGATGGGTATATGGGCATGGGACTATGAGATGAAGGACGTGTGATGGGTATATGGGCACTCGACTATGGGATGGCGAATATGTATGATGGGTATATGGGCATGAGACTATGGGATGGAGGATGTGTGATGGGTATATGGGCATGGGACTATGGGATGGAGGATGTGTGATGGTATATGGGCACTGGACTATGGGATGAAGGATATGCATGACGGGTATATGGGCACGGGACTATGGGATGGAGGATATGTATGATGGGTATATGGGCAGAAGAAGGATGTATGATGGGTATATTGGCACTCGACTATGGGATGGCGAATATGTATGATGGGTATATGGGCATGGAACTATGGGATGGAGGATGTGTGATGGGTATATGGGCATGAGACTATGGGATGGAGAATATGTATGATGGGTATATGGGCACGGGACTATGGGATGGAGGATAATTATAATTTGCTATAACTAACCACAGTTAGTTACTATGCCCGGGCAGCGCCGGGCTCTTCAGCTAGTCTTAGATAAAGTCCGAGCCCATAGCTTTATGGAAAAAAGATTTGCCTTCATTAATAATACCTTAGCTTCCTACCATACCAAGTGGGACTTATGGAACTTAATATTCCAATCAAAATGACTTTGTATTGTATTGTTATGTCTTTACCGTTAGACTTAGTGGTAACTAAATAGTGTTTAACATAAAGGGATATTAGAAGGATAATACTGAAACTTATAATACCTAATGTATAAGAGTGAAATTATGTTAATTTTCTTTACCTGTATTTTTCTTTATGTGTGAATCAACACTGTAGAGCAGAGTTCTCTACTTTTTCTTTTCTTTCCTTAATTAACCCTTTCTTCCTTTCCTGTAAAATTTTGAAAATGTAATAAAAATTAATAAAAAAAACCCCTTAATTAATATATAATATAGCTAAAGTATTGTGGTGACACCGCATTTAATCTGAATTATCCAGACATATTATTTCATTCGTGTGACAATGACTGTTGACCCTTATTGTCATTGAACTAATGTTCAATGACTGCCTTTTGTTGACTGGCAGCTGATTACCTATTGTATCTGTCCTAGTATTGCAGTCCTAGTATTGTTCTACTATCTTTGGGAAACAAAGGCACAATGTTTGAATGTTTGTTAATATGTTGACTAGTGTTGAGCATTCCGATACCGCAAGTATCGGGTATCGGCCGATACTTGCTGTATCGGAATTCCGATACCGACTTCCGATATTTTTTCAATATCGGAATTCGGCATCGGAATCGGAAGTTCAGTTGATTGACGGCCTGACGTCATCATGATGCGCGGTGTGTGCGCATCATGATGCGCCGTCATTTCGGGCCTTCCGGGGGTCTCTGCCGGCCTGCCGGGGGGCTGTGCCGGCCTGCCGGGGGGCTGTGTGGACTGCCCGGGGTCTGTACCGGCCTGCCGGGGGGCTGTGCCGGCCTGCCGGGGGTCTGTGCACCCTGTGGGGGTCTGTACCGGCCTGCCGGGGGGCTGTGCCGGCCTGCCGGGGGGCTGTGCTGATGTCCGGGGGTCTGTGCAAGCATCGTCCGATGGGACTACAAGTCCCATCGGGCGATGCCTGCTACCATGACAGTGATTGACACATTAGCCAATGATGGGACAGTAGTAGTCCCATCATCCGGCTAATGTGTTAAATGTTAAAAAAAAAAAAAAAAAAAATACTACATACATACTACATGCATGCTACATACATACTACATGCTACATACATACTACATATATACTACATACATACTACATACATGCTACATACATACTACATACATGCTACATACATACTACATGCTACATACATACTACATGCATGCTACATACATACTACATATATACTACATACATACTACATACATGCTACATACATACTGCATGCTACATACATACTACATACATACTACATACATACTACATGCATGCTACATACATACTACATGCATGCTACATACATACTACATGCATGCTACATGCATGCTACATACATACTACATGCTACATACATACCACATACATACTACATACATACTACATACTACATATATACTACATGCATGCTACATACATACTACATGCTACATACATACCACATACATACTACATACATACTACATACTACATATATACTACATGCATGCTACATACATACTACATGCTACATACATACCACATACATACTACATACATACTACATACATACTACATGCTACATACATACTACATATATACTACATGCATGCTACATACATACTACATGCTACATACATACCACATACATACTACATACATACTACATGCTACATACATACTACATATATACTACATGCATGCTACATACATACTACATGCTACATACATACCACATACATACTACATACATGCTACATATATACTACATGCATGCTACATACATACTACATATATACTACATGCATGCTACATACATACTACATGCTACATGCATGCTACATACATACTACATACATACTACATGCTACATACATACCACATATATACTACATACATACAATACATACATAGACATACAGTACATATAACATAGAGTAACATACTTACCAATACTTGTCACATTGTTCCCCGAAGCCATTGTCTTTCCGGAATAAATATTAACATAACAAACCACAAAAATACTCACCCACGATCCGAAGCAGTCCACGAGTGTGTCCCACGACGATCTTGGGTAGAGAACTGCAGCATCAGATGATGCTGCCGTTCTCTACGGGCTGCAGGAATCCAATGACGGAAGGTAGGTATCCTTCCGCACTGTATTCCTCCGCCACTTAAAAAAAAAAAGTCCCTAGTCTCACTTTATGCCATTGCTGCGTGGGAATTACACAATGCGAACGCTGCTGCCACTTTATATAACACAATAGCTACAGCTCTGGAAACGGTTTCCCGTCTCACACATACCAAAGCACGCAAAATCAACAGACAGCAGGGGCACACCAGCCTGACCAAAGAACTGAGACAAGCGCCTTCAAAACCAACTTCTCCACCATTACAGAAGATGGACTCTCCCCTATACTTTCAAGATCACATATCAGCACCTGTGCACTCTCCATTCCACTTCATCTTAAACCTTAACACAGTCTTCATCATAACCCTAACCCATCTCTTCAACCTTTCACTAACTGGTGTTTTCCTATCATGCTTCAAACATGCCCCAATCACACCCATCCTCAAAAAGCCCTCTCTTGACTCATACTCTGTGTCTAGCTGTCGCTCCATATCATTTCTCCCCTATGCCTCAAAACTAGAGGAACATGTCCATCTTGAACTGTCCTCCCACCTCTCTTCCTGCTCCCTCTTCAACTGCTTACAATCTGGCTACTGGATGCATCACTCCACTGAAACTGCCCTAAATAAAGTCACCAATGACCTATTAACCGCCAAAGCCAAGTGACACTCTGTCCTCCTCCTCCTGGATCTGTCCTCTGCATTTACATAGTAACATAGTTATTAATGTTGAAGGAAGACTTTAAATCCATCTAGTTCAACCCATATTCTATCCTAACCTGCCCTAACATGTTGATCCAGAGGAAAGCAAAAAAAACAGTAGGCTTCACATTGGGGAAAAAAATTCCTTCCCGACTCCACATAGGGTAATCAGACTAGCTTCCTGGATCAACGCAATATCAAGGAAACTAGTGCATATACCCTGTAATATTATACTTTTCAAGAAAGGCATCCAGTCCCTTCTTAAATTTTAGTGGTGAATCACTCATTACAACATCATATGGCAGAGAGTTCCATAGTCTCACTGCTCTTACAGTAAAGAATCCGCGTCTGTGATTATGATTAAACCATCTTTCCTTCAGACGTAGAGGATGCCCGCTTGTCATCGTCACAGGTCTAAAGGCCCCGTCTCACTAAGCGATCTCGGTAGCGAGATCGCTGCTGAGTCACAACTTTTGTGACACAACAGCGATCTCACCAGCGAGATCGCTGTGTGTGACAGCGATCAGCGAGTGGCCCCCCTGCCGGTATTGCTGATCGCTGGAAGAAACCTCTGGACATTTCTTTTGTCGCTGGTCTCCCGCTGGCCAGCACGCATCGCTGTGTGTGACAGGCGGGAGACCAGCGATCAGGTGTAAAAAATAATAAAAAAAATAAAAAATATAGTTATTCTCACCTTCCGACGTCGCGTTCAGCCATCCTGCCTCTCTCCACGCTCCGGTCCCAGTGATCCTTTGCACGAATGACCGTGAGATGTCACGGTCTCGAGGGATAACAAAGTCTCATGGTCATTCGTGCAAAGGATCACTGGGACCGGAGCGTGGAGAGAGGCAGGATGGCTGAACGCGACGTCGGAAGAATAACTATAATTTTTATTTTGATTCTATTTTTTACAGCGATGGCCAGCGATGCCGGGCGCTCGGCATCGCTGTGCTGATCGCTGGTGAAGCTGTCTGTTTGACAGCTCACCAGCGATCACATAGCGACTTACCAGCGATCCTGACACCTTGATATCGGTGTCGGGATCGCTGGTAAGTCGCTTAGTGTGACAGGACCTTAAGAGTAAAAAGATCATTAGAAAGGTCTTTGTATTGTCCCCGCATATATTTATACATTGTAATAAGATCACCCCTAAGCCTTCGTTTTTCCAAACTAAATAACCCCAAGTGTAATAACCTGTCTTGGTATTGCAGACCCCCCAGTTCCCTAATAACCTTGGTCGCTCTTCTCTGCACCCACTCCAGTTCAGCAATATCTTTCTTATACACCGGAGACCAGAACTGTACACAGTATTCTAAGTGTGGTCTCACCAGTGACTTGTATAGAGGTAAAATTATGTTCTCCTCATGAGCATCTATGCCTCTTTTAATGCATCCCATTATTTTATTTGCCTTTGCAGCAGCTGCCTGACACTGGCCACTAAATGTGAGTTTGTCGTTCACCCATACACCCAGGTCTTTTTCAGTGAGTTTTGCCCTGCATTTTACAATTAAGCACATAACTATACATCTTGTTTGTTCTACCCAAGTGCATGACCTTACATTTATTGCCATTAAAGCTCATTTGCCATTTATCAGCCCAAGCTTCTAGTTTACATAAATCTTCCTGTAATATAAAATTGACCTCCTCTGTATTGATTACCCTGCAGAGTTTAGTGTCATCTGCAAATATTGAAATTCTACTCTCTATGCCCCCTACATGGTCATTAATAAATATGCTAAAAAGAAGCAGCCCAATACTAACCCCTGTGGTACCCCACTGCTAACTGTGACCCAGTCTGAGTGTGCTCTATTAATAAACACCCTTTGTTTCCTATCCCTGAGCCAGCTCTTAAGCCACTTACACAAATTTTCCCCTATCCCCATTCTCATTTTATGTATCAACCTTTTGTGTGGCACCGTATCAAAAGCTTTTGAAAAGTCCATGTACACCACATCCACTGAATTTCCTTGGTCCAGTCCGGAGTTTACCTCTTCATAAAAGCTTATCAGATTAGTCTGACAGAAACGGTCCATTGTAAACCCATGTTGATATTGGGTCATGAGGTTGTTCTTCTTCAGATACTCCAGTATAGCATCTCTTAGAAAACCCTCCAGGATTTTACCCACAGTAGAGGTTAAGCTCACTGGCCTATAATTTCCAAGTTCAGTTATTGTCCCCTTTTTGAATATTGGCACCACATTTGCTATACGTCAGTCCTGTGGCACAGACCCTGTTCTTATGGAATCTTTAAAGATTAAAAATAATGGTCTATCTATGACTGTACTTAATTCCTGCACTCCCATCCGGTCCCGGGGATTTGTCAATTTTAGTGATTTCTAGATGCAGCCATACTTCCTGCTGGGTTAAGCAGGTGACATTTAATGGAGAATTTTTTTTATCACTGATCATGTTATCCGTCATGGGATTTTCTTCTGTAAATACTGTTGAAAAAAAGTCATTTAGCATATTGAATTTTTCCTTATCATCATCCACCATTTCACCCAGACTATTTTTAAGGGGACCAACACTATCATTTTTTAGTTTCTTACTATTTATATAGTTAAAGAACATTTTGGGATTATTTTTGCTTTCTCTGGCAGAGTCTCTTTGTCTCAATCTTTGCTGCCTTGATTTGCTTTTTACAGAATTTATTTAATCTTCTGTATTTATGTAATGCCTCATCACTACCTACTTGTTTGAATTCTATAAATGCTTTCTTGTCACTTATTGCGCCCCTTACAGCTCTATTTAGCCATAGTGGTTTCCTCCTATTTCTAGCATGTTTATTCCCATACGGTATATACGTGCACAGGTCCTATTCAGGATGCTAATAAACGTCTCCCATTTTCTTTGTGTATTTTTATGTCTCAGGATATCGTCCCAGTTAATTGCACCAAGATCATCTCTCAGCCGTTGGAAATTTGCCTTCCTGAAGTTTAGTGTCCTTGTAACCCCTCTACTACACATCTTATTAAAGTATACATGAAAACTTATTATTTTGTGATCACTATTACCCAAGTGACCCTCAACCCTTACATTTGATATGCGGTCTGGTCTGTTGGTTAATATTAGGTCTAGCAGTGCCCCCCTCTTGTTGGGTCCTGAACTAGTTGTGAAAGGTAATTGTCTCTCATAGTTGTCAAAAACCTATTACCTTTGCTGGAACTGCAGGTTTCGGTTCCCCAATGTATTTCAGGGTAGTTGAAGTCCCTATAATAATAACTTCTCCTCGAGTCGCTGCTTCATCTATTTGCTTTACGAGGATATTCTCCGTTGCTTCCATTATTTTTGGAGACTTATAACAAACCCCTATCAGTAATTTATTATTTTTCCCCCCTCCCCTTATCTCTACCCACTGGGACTCTACATTTTCACTAGATTTACATATATTATCATGCAGGATGGGTTTTAAGGATGATTTTACATATAAACACCCCCCCCTCGCTTATTTGTTCGGTCATTTCTGAACAGACTATATCCCTATAAATTAACCGCCCAGTCATGGCTCTCGTCCAGCCATGTCTCAGATATCCCCACCATGTCATAATTATGTTCCAACAAAATTAATTCTAATTCCTCCATTTTGTTGGTGAGGCTTCTGGCATTAGTATACATGCAGTTTATGTATCTCTCTGTACCTCTCTTCTTTCTTAAATTATTAACTGTTCTAACCCCACCCCGAATTTCATTATTTGTGCCCAGGTCTCTAGCTCCACTGTCTTCCCCTCCTATAAAATGAATGGCCTCCCCCCAGTCCCTAGTTTAACCCCTTTCCTACATTAGACGTACTATTCCGTCCATGTGACCTGGGACCTATGTCCCAAGGACGGAATAGTATGTCTAGCGCGATCAGCTGCGCTCACGGGGGGAGCGCAGCTGATCGCGGCCGGGTGTCAGCTGATTATCACAGCTGACACCCGGCACTATGTGTCAGGGGCGGTCACGGACTGCCCTCAACACGTTAACCCCTGGCACACTGCAATCAAACACGATCGCAGTGTACCGGGGGTTTAGGGAAGCATCGGGAGGGAGGGGGCTCCCTCCGTGCTTCCCTGAGACCCTCGCAGCAGCGCAATGTGCAGCGCTGCTGCGGGGGCCTCCTACCCTGCAGGTTCCCAGATCCAATATGGCGGCGGGGACCTTCGGGGGTCTGCAGGGAGCCTGCTTCCTCATGCCTGCAAAGCGCTGGCATGAGGAAGCCTCCTGCGCTGCCTGTGTCAGATAGCTGATCTGTCACAGCGATCTGTGATGTGACAGATCAGCGATTTGTCACGTGACAGTGATGTCCCCCCTGGGACAATGTAATAAAGTAAAAAAAAAAGTGTAAAAATAATTTATAAAAAAATTGCTAAACAAATTAAAAAAAAAAAATATTCCCTAATAAATTCATTTTTTGAAGATAAAAAAAAACAATAAAAGTATACATATTTGGTATCGCTGCGTCTGTAACGACCCGCCCTATAAAACTGTCCCACTAGTTAACCCCTTTATTGAACCTCTTAAAAAATAAAAATAAAAAACGAAGCAAAAAATAAAGCTTTATCATCATACCGCCGAAGAAAAAGTGCAACAACGTGCGATCAAAAAGACGGATATAAATAACCATGGTACCGCTGAAAACGTCATCTTGTCACGCAAAAAACGAGCCACCACACAGCATCATGAGCAAAAAAATAAAAAAGTTATAGCTCGCAGAATAAAGCGATGCAAAAATAATTATTTTTTATATAAAATTGTTTTCACTGCACAAAAGCTCCAAAACATAAAAAAAGTCATAAATGAGGTATCGCTGTAACCGTACTGACCCGAAGAATAAAACGGCTTTATCAATTTTACTGCACGCGGAACGGTGTAAACGCACTCCCCAAAAGAAATTCATGAAACGCTGGTTTTTGTTCATTCTGCGTCCCAAAAATCGGAATAAAAAGCAATAAAAAAAGTCACGTGCCCGAAAATGGTACCAATAAAAATGTCAACTCATCCCACAAAAAATAAGCCCTCACATGACTTGGTGGGTCAAAATATGGAAAAATTATAGCTCTCAAAATGTGGTGATACATAAACTATTTTTACAATAAAAAGCGTCTTTTAGCATATGACAGATGCCAAACATAAAAACCCGCCATAAATAGTAAATCAAACCCCCCGTTATCACCCCCTTAGTTAGGGAAAAATAATAAAATAAAAAAAAAGTATTTATTTCCATTTTCCCATTAGGGCTAGGGTTAGGGCTAGGGTTAGGGGTGTTTTGGGGTTAGGGTTGGAGTTAGAATTGGGGGGTTTCAACTGTTTTGGCACATCAGGGGCTTTCCAAACGCGACATGGCGTCCAATCTCAATTCCAGCCAAAAAAGTCAAATGGCGCTGCTTCCCGTCCGAGCTCTGCCATGCACCCCAAATAGTGGTTTACCCCCACATATGGGGTATCAGTGTACTCAGGACAAATTGCACAATAACTTTTGGGGTCCTGTTACTCTTGGGAAAATAAAAATTGGGGGTGAAAAGATCATTTTTGCAGAAAAAATATGATTTTTTAATTGTACGGCTGTATGTTATAAACTTCTGTGAAGTCCTTGGGGGTTCAAAGTGCTCACCACATATCTAGATAAGTTCCTTGGGGGGCTCTAGTTTCCAAAATGGGGTCACTTGTGGGGGGTTTCCACTGTTTAGGCACATTAGGAGCTCTCTAAACTTGACATGGCATCCGATCTGAATTCCAGCCAATTTTGCATTGAAAAAGTCAAACGGTGCTCCTTCCCTTCCGAGCTCTGACATGCGTCGAAACAGTGGTTCCCCCCACATATCAGGTAAAAAAAATTGAACCTGAATTTTTTGTGTGAAAAAAAGTTAAATGTTCATTTTTTTAAACATTCAAAAAATTCCTGTGAAGCACCTGAAGGATTAATAAACTTCTTGAATCTGGTTTTGAGCACCTTGAGGGGTGCAGTTTTTAAAATGGTGTCACTTTTGGGTATTTTGTATCATATAGATCCCTCAAAGTGACTTCAAATGTGATGTGGTCCCTAAAAATAAAATGGTGTTGTAAAAATGAGAAATCGCTGGTCAACTTTTACCCCTTATAACTTCCTAACAAAAAAAAAATTTGGTTCCCAAATTGTGCTGATGTAAAGTAAACATGTGGGAAATGTTACTTATTAAGTTTTTTGAGTGCCATATCTCTGTGATTTAAGAGCATAAAAATTCAAATTTGGAAAATTGCGAAATTTTCAAAATTTTTGCCAAATTTCCATTTTTTTTCACAAATAAACACAAGTTATATGAATGAAATTTTACCACTAACATGAAATACAATATGTCACGAGAAAACAATGTCAGAATCACCGGGATCCATGGAAGCGTTCCAGAGTTATTACCTCATAAATGGACAGTGGTCAGAATTTTAAAAATTGGCCCGGGCATTAACATGCAAACCACCCTTGAGAGTAAAGGGGTTAAACACTCCTCCAACCTTCTAGCCATTTTCTCCCCCAGCACAGCTGCATCCTCCCCATTGAGGTGCAGCCCGACCCTAGCGTAGAACCTGCAGCCAACTGAGAAGTCGGCCCAGTTCTCCAGGAACCCAAACCCCTCCTTCCTACACCAATTCTTGAGCCACTTATTAACCTCCCTAATCTCCCGTTGCCTCTCTGGCGTGGCACGTGGTACAGGCAGTATTTCAGAAAATACCACCTTGGAGATCCTTGCTTTAAGCTTGCAGCCTAATTCCCTGAAATCATCTTTAAGGACCTTCCACCTACCTCTAACTTTGTCATTTGTGCCAATGTGCACCATGACCGTTGGGTTCTCACCAGCCCCGCCCAGTAATCTGTCAACCCAGTCAGTGATGTGTCGGACTTGAGCACCAGGTAGGCAGCACACCGTTTGATGATCCCTGTGTCAGTATCCTATCAGCGCCGGCGTGCAGCGTCCGCTGAGCAGGGACTCACCCACACTGTAGGGGGGCCCGGGGTCAGGTACAGCCGGAAAGTACAGATACACAGGACCTGTGGACACTGAGTTTAGCAAGCAGTCACAGGACCTACGGTCCTGTGACTGCAAGGGGGCGGGGCTTAGCATCCTGCTTTCAGAGATGGCAGGACACTATACAGAAATACTCAGAGTCAGGCAAAACGGAGGTCATACACAAAGATATCAGTAAAGTACCAGGGATGAGACAGAACGGATAAACAGGGCCAAGCAGAAGTCAAAACCAAACAGACATAGAAGGTACCAAGCAGAATCCAAAGCAATATCCAGAGAACAGACCAAGTGGTACACTGAGAAACAAGCAACCAGAACACAGCACAAACACACTCAGGGGTCACCACACAATGCCAAGGGCGAAAGTATAACTGACAGGGGATGGGAGCTTCCTGAGGCTATAAGAAGCTTTCCCAGAACCAATGAGAGGCCACCATAATAGGTCCCAGGTGTGCAGGTAAGAGTCTGCACTGAGATCAAAACATTAACCCCAGAAGTGCAGGTCACCCAGCACTGGTATCATGACACCCTGTCTTTGTGACAGACTGCCATATTTGTTCCCCTAATAATTGAGTCCCCCACTACCAGAACCTGTCTAACCTGCCCTGCTCTCCTATTTCCCCCCTTACTGGAGCAGACACTCCTCCGGCTTTCAGAGGACATGCATTGCTGCAGCAGTGCTACCCCTGTACTGACACTCCCCTCATCTGCCAACTTAGGAAACTTATTGGGGTGTGCCAGATCAGGACCAGCCTCCCTGGTGCTCTTCCCTCTACCCTGCCTTCTGTCACCCAGATAGCTGCTTCACTGTCCTGCAGCTCCAACCTAGCATCCCCCCTCATCTATCCCATTGAGCATCTGCTCAGTGAGGAGAAGACTCCTTTCCATATTGGCTATGGATCTCAGTGTTGCCAGTTGCACATTTAGATCCAGTATCTGGGCTTCCAAATGCACAACATGCTCACATCTCGCATAGCAGTATGCACCCTCGACCGGCTGTTCAAGGATGGCATACATGTGGCAAGATGTACACTGGATGGCATTGGCAATAGGTGGAGCACATTCCTAACTGGGATTGCACCAGACAGAAAAGCTAAGTAAAAATAAATAAAAAGTATCAATAAAATATAACAGTAATTCAGTAATTCCTCCCTTGGAAACTCCCTGAATCCAACATTACTGAATCACAAGTCACACCCTAACCATCGTTCGCACTTACGCTCCGGTCACACTCAGCTCGCTCACACTCACTGAAGCATAAGATTTAGAGAGTTTTTTTTCCCTTCACCAGCAAACCACCCTGCTGCTCAATGCACTTCCAAAAGGACTTGAGCTGCAACCAACTGCCCCTTATAAACTCTTACTTATGAAACCCCACCCTTAATTAACCCCTTGTGAATATAGCTACTCCTCAAGATTTAAATGCAATATAGTTAACCCTTAAACACACAGATAGTAAAATAAGAGATTAATCCTGTGGAGAGAAAAAATAGGTTAAGAAAGCCCCCTCAAAAAATTGAACAGGAAGAAAAGCACTCAGCAATCCAGCAACTCACACCAATTCACACAGGTATTTGTTAAAGGTTTTCCAAATACCTCTTCACTGAATTTGACACAGTGGACCATTCTCTATTACTACAAACCCCTTGTAACAATCATATGTGTACTACGGAATCTGATTGCATGGGATAATATGACACTGAGACCAAAGTTGATGCAAATAAGTATATTTAACAAGTGTAATAAAACTAACAGGGCACTTCCTGCAATAGTAACAAAACATAGCACAATATGGAATGATGCAAGTAATGCAAAACTAACAGAGCACTTCCTGCAATTATAACGAAAACACAGCATAATATGCAATGATTCAAGTAAAGCAAAACTAACAGAGCACTTCCTGCAATTGTAATGAAAACACAGCTCAAAATAGAAATGTCCAGAGTAACTTAAGAGCAGGGCGCGACTGCAAATATAACCAGTCCCACAGTAATATAATGCAGGTGTGTACAAGGCACTAAATGTAGGAGTCCAGCAGAAAGTATGTGTTAGGAATGGCGGAACGCACTAAATAAAAATATAAATAAAGTGCGTTCGCCGCTCGGGGTCCTCCGTGCAGTAGGTGGTATAACCGAGCAATCTCCGTTAAAACACAGTGACGCCTATGTACATAAACAAACGGGCTGAGCCTGTTAAGGTCACATGTACTCAGAGTAGTTACACACACGGTATAAGGTCACAGGAATAGCCAAAGATGGTGGTACTAAGTCCTTCTAGACCTACTGTCTGTGTACTGCAACACGGCGTAGGACACTGCCGCTGTACGACAATGTTAAGCGCAAGCGCAATGTCGGACGCTAGCAGCTGTGGACTATGAAGCAGAGGCGCGCTGGCGCTGGTACTAAACTCAATCCCTCACACAAGCGTAATATTAAAGGATAGGGGTTTCAAATGAGTCATTCACCAGAATCATGCATTTATCGTCATACACACAGCAGCAAGTACAGTCTATACTAGCGCATGGCGGAACAGCCATGTGCGCCTTTTATAGCAGCCGGGACCTTCCGGAAGCTTCCAGATCTCCGAGATGGACCAATAAGATCTGGAGCGGGAACTGAGCACATGACTCCCGATCTCCAATGGGAGATCGTCTCATGAGCATGCTCAGAAGGTGGATGGAAGGACTTAGCCTCAGGAGAGATTTGCTGCAAGGCAATCTCCTCTGAAATCTCTTCTGCAGTGGATAAAGTTCAGGAGACTGCAGAATGTGAGGGTCTGGATTCCTGCATAGCGACCGCAGAAACCTGACTCCTAACATTACCCCCCCTAGGGCCCCCCCTCCCTGAGACTTCCGACCCGTCAACTTGTGCCTATTAGTGGCGTAGGCCTCAGACTCGTCCGAAGGCAAGTCTGATGTCCGGGTAGGTGACAAGGAAACCCGGGACACGCGGAAGGCATCAGGGATGGCAAGATCGCCAGGTTTGAGAAGGGACACATGGGAGACAATGGGAGCGGAGGTTAAAGTGGGAAACCGCCGTGTGTCGGCGGGCGTCGCCACTCTCCGTTTGGAGAGGCTATCCCGTGAACAAAAGGCACAGGCCCGAATGTATTTTTTTTACATCCCGAGTCCAGTGCGGCCACCAATAAGACCTAGCCAGGAGTTTTGTGGTCTGCATATAGCTGCAGTGACCACCCCTCCTGGAAGCGTGTGCCCACACGAGAACCCTCGGTCGAAGGTGATGAGGGACAAAGATCTTACCCGGCGGCACAGAGTTTGGCCATTGCGGGGCGCTGTTGTCTGGAGCAACAGCATGTTGACAACGGTAACCGCAAATGGAGTCTTGTGCCGAACGCGCCTCGAGAACCGTGTGAGACACCTCCATGGGCTCGGGGGGTGGAATCTCTGGCTCGGGTGGTTCCAGAGGCTCAAAAAAGTTGGGAGCTGAGGTAACCTTCTGCTTGGATTGAGCACGCTCCATACCGCGCTCCAAAAATGGAGGTCAATGCGGGTGGAAATGGCAATCAGCTCCTCCAAAGTTGCGGGTACCTCTCTGGTAGAGAGAGCATCTTTGACGTGCTCAGCCAAACCTCTCCAAAACACAGGGATAAGGGCTTTGTCAGACCACTCCAGCTCGGAAGCCAGTGTCCGAAAACAAATGGCATACTGACTGAGAGGGATCCCTGGGTCAAAGCCAAAAGCTGAAGAGAGGTGTCGTGCATGACCCGTGGTCAGAGGAAGACCTGCTTAATGGCTGTTAAAAACTGAGCAGCAGTCCGAACCTCTGGGTCACCACGCTCCCATAGTGGCGTAGCCCACTCCAACGCCTTGCCCAACAGAAGGGAGACAATAAACCCCACCTTGGCCCGCTCCATAGGGAATCGCGCAGCCAGTAGCTCCAGCTGGATAGAGCACTGGCTGATGAAACCTCTACAGGAGGCACCATCACCAGAAAATGTATCGGGCAACGGGAGGCGGGTAACTGTTGGCACGTGGGAGGACATGCACATATGCGTAACCGCATCAGTGATTGCTTGCACAGCAGCTTCGGTGGATTGCGCAGCTGAGAGAGCCCTTAAGAGTGGCCAACCGTCCCTCAAGCTGCCGAATGCACTGCAAGAGTTGCTGCTGTTCTGCCATCACTAGCTAGACCCTGGCGCTAGTATAATGTTAGGAACGGCGGAACGCACTAAATAAAAATATAAATAAAGTGCGTTCGCCTCTCGGGGTCCACTGTGCAGTAGGTGGTATAACCGCTGCTAGATGGTGGCAGAGCAATATGGCGGTAATGTGCACAGGGTTAAGCGTCACCCAAGTGCACAGAGCAATCTCTGTTAAAACACAGTGACGCCTATGTACATAAACAAATGGGCTGAGCCTGTTAAGGTCACTGGTACTCAGAGTAGTTACACACACGGTATAAGCTCACAGGAATAGCCAAAGATGGCGGTACTAAGTCCTTCTAGACCTACCATGTGTGTAGCGTCGCAGGCGCGAACGCTTAAGTGGGCTGCTACTGCAGCGCGGCGTAGGACACTGCCGCTATACGACAATGCTAAGCGCAAGCGCAATGTCGGACGCTAGCAGCTGTGGACTATGAAGCAGAGGCGCGCTGGTACTAAACTCAATCCCTCACACAAGCGTAATATCAAAGGATAGGGGTTTCAAATGAGTCATTCACCAGAATCATGCATTCGTCATACACACAGCAGCAAGTACAGTCTATACTAGCGCATGGCGGAACAGCCATGTGCGCCTTTTATAGCAGCCGGGACCTTCCGGAAGCTTCCAGATCTCCGAGATGGACCAATGAGATCTGGAGCGGGACCTGAGCACATGACTCCCGATCTCCAATGGGAGATCGTCTCATGAGCATGCTCAGAAGGTGGATGGAAGGACTTAGCCTCAGGAGAGATTTGCTGCAAGGCAATCTCCTCTGCAATCTCTTCTGCAGTGGATAAAGAGCAGGAGACTGCAGAATGTGAGGGTCTGGATTCCTGCATAGCGACCGCAGAAACCTGACTCCTAACAGTATGTGAGTAAGCACACCACATTTAATGAGCCAATCTAGCTATATTAAGAATGAGCATCCACACAGCACTAAATTGTAGAAGTCCAGCAATCATAAAGGTGGGAATGCACTTGGCAGTTAAACGTGGAAGTCCAGCTTTATACAGAAGTGGCATTAACAAGAGAAGGTCACTATGTGTACCTTTTGGGCTCTAAGTCCCGCACAGCAGCCCACATAAACCTTAGACCTAAAGGAGAAGATGATGTCAGAATTCCTTACAGGTCACTGGAGTTCCAGGGGTGAATAACTCCAACAAGAAGTCCAGACCGTAGTTAAGCACAGACAGCATCAGCGAGACGGCCTGAAGACTATAGGCAGCAAAACGAGGAGAAGCAGATGTCATGATCCAGGTTGGATCTGACAGAGTAAATGCACAAAGTAACCTTTTTTTTCCCTTGGCTGTGTGCCAAAGGTGGTTTTGCCCCCGGTGGCCATTAGGGTCATTGCACTGGTGATTTCAGTTGTAGTTTTCCCCCCGGTGGCCATTAGGGTCATTGCACTTTGGTTACCTTAGTTTGTGCACATAATTATGTAAAAGGTGTGGGTGCTCTATAAGAGAGTATCAGATGTGTTTAATCACTGTGGGTGATACAGTATTCATTTGCAAGCAAGCCTGGGTGAAGGATGGAGCTAAAGGAGTCACGGGCAGCTCAGTGAGATTCCTGGTGTGTCAGCTATGGTGTCTGCAAGGAGTGCGGCCATGGCGTGGTGGAGTCGCAGTTATGGTGTCAGCAAGGAGTTCGTGCATGGATTGGTGGAGTGGCAGCTGCGGTGTAGAGCTGCACTCAAAATGCTGGACTTGATTGCTGAGAGCTGGACTCAAGCATGCTGGACTTTTTGGCAGAAAAGCTGGACTCATTTGCGGGACTCTGTTTCTGGACAGTTACTTGTTTGCTCCAAGGCTGCACTATGATTTTGAGAAGGTCCATTTCTGGACAGCGTACCCAGATTTCGGACACGGTGGAGGAAAAGATGCACGCAGGTGGTGGGCTCTGTTGCTGGGAGCGTAGACAACAAAGCTAAATGGTGTTCCCGTTTTGTCATTCTTCCTTATGTGTGTTTAGTGCAGTGGTGGGTTTAGTTTCCGCACCGACCAATTCCTTAGTGAGGGTTTAGGTGCAGGAAGAGTCAGGGTTTGAGGTTCCTGATCGTCGCCCAGTGCAGAACCGGCCTAGGGAACGATAGGAGTGTAGAGACACTGACTCAGGGGAGTGCAGGAGGTCCCCACTTCCCCGTTTCCCTATAGCAGGGCCACCATTGTTATTGTTACCCAGGTTTTCCCTATTCCACTTTGTCTTATTGTATTAGTTACCGGCCTGCTGGCCGCGTCACATAGGACAATTACACGTGCCGCGTCCTGTTGTATCAGTTACCGGCCTGCTGGTCGTGTCACTCAGGACGGGGCACGTGACAGTAGAGCACCGAGTAACGAGCAGCAGCAGCAGCAGGGAGTCCACAAGCAGAAGAGCAGGAGATCAGGAGCCAACAACAAAATACTCAGGCAAAGAGGAGCACATGATCCAGATTTAAATAATCAGGGCAGACAGGAAGTTGAATGAAAGGGCGACATACAAGATTCCATCTTGGATCAAGGCAAAACAGACACAAAGTCTGGAATCCTTACACCCTCTCATTTGTTGGCATCACAGACTTGGCCGTATCTTAGATATCGTCATACCTAGCAGACCAGACATTCAGCTTCTCCCACTCGCACACCACCTCCTCACCTCGCTCCCTATCTGTCGGAGTCCTGAAAAGTTCAGTCCTAGGGCCCCTGCTCTTCTCCATTTATACTGTTATGAATGGGTCACCGAGGAGGAGAGCGCAATAGGCTATGCCACCAGAACACCAGAGAGGTTGGTTCTCTCAGGGGATTGCAGAACCCTGATCTTAACAACACAACTAGCAGTAGCCGTGGAGCGTTCCTACGTTGCCCTAGATGCCTCGTCTCAGCCGTAGGACTAACTAAGCCTAAAGACAGAAAGGTGAAATCTAAACTGCCCCGGAGCAGATCCCCAAAGGAATAGACAGCCCCCAAACATATATTGTCGGTGAGACAAGATGAAACACAAACACAGACAGAAAATAGACTGAACAAATGATGGGGCCCACACTGACTAGATAGGACAGGACAGAAAAGGCACTGTCTGCAATCACGCAAAAACCCTAATAATTCCCACACGACTGATGTACAAAAACACTGAGGTTTGAACAACCTCGCCCCCACTATATCAGCACTAAGGTGTGAACTGGCAGCTAGCAACAGGCTAATACAGCAGGGGACCGAGCAAACAAACACAAGATACAAAAATACAGGGCAGGAGCCAGCAGCCCCAGGGGGAGCAAGCTGACCCCTGACAGCAAGGCAAAAACAGATGCAAAGGGTTTAGCAAATGACACTTAGCTGAAAAAATGCAGGATCAGGAGACAGAAATCCTCAGTAAGCAAAGAAAGGAGTATCACCGGCAGTCAGTGAGAGAAGTCTGCTAGCTTATGTAGTCCCAGTCACTACCACCACTCCTCCATTTATCTTCTGCAGCTGTTGGGTTAACATCATGTTGAACAGCACCACTACCAGCAGTATCCACCAGAGGGAGCCTTGCCTCAAAAGTCGGATCAAGAGAGCTCACAACAGTACCCCCCTTGAGGAGGGGTCACCGATCCCTCATTCACACCACCAGGCCAATCAGGATGGGCCCAGTGAAAAGCACGAACCAATCTCTCTGCATGAATATCGGAAGCAGAAACCCAAGAATTATCCTCCTGGCCATAACCTTTCCACTTGACCAAGTACTGGAGTCTCCATCTAGCCAGATGAGAGTCCAATATTTTCTCTACCTCATACTCCAAATTACCCTCAACCAATATAGGGTCAGGGGGTGCCGCCACAGGAACTACTGGCTCCACAAACCTTTTCAACAATGATTTGTGAAAAACATTATGAATCTTGAACGTACCTGGAAGAGACAAACGGAAAGAAACGGGGTTAAGGATTTCCAAAATCTTATAAGGTCCAATGAACCTTGGCTTGAATTTTGGAGATGCAACCTTCATAGGAATATTTTTTGAGGACAACCAAACCATATCACCCACTTTGAACCGGGGACCAAAGGTCCTATGCCGGTTGGAAAACCATCGGGCCTTTTCCTGAGAGTGGGACAACTTGTTCACTACTTGGTCCCAAATCTGCTGCATTCTGTCCACCACAGAATCCACACTTGGGCAAGCAGAAGCCTCCACCTGCCCCGAAGAAAATCGAGGATGAAAACCAAAATTACAGAAAAACGGAGACTTCAAAGTGGAGGAACTAGCTCTATTGTTTAGAGAGAATTCAGCCAATGGCAGAAATGAGACCCAATCATCCTGATCAGCAGATATAAAACATCTCAAATAGGATTCCAAAGTCTGGTTTGTTCTCTCAGTTTGTCCATTGGTCTGAGGATGAAATGCAGAGCAGAAAGATAACTGAATTCCCAGTTTAGAACAAAAGGCCCGCCAAAATCTGGAAACAAACTGAACTCCTCTGTCTGACACAATGTTCTGAGGAATCCCATGCAAAGGAACCACCTGTTATAAAAACAGGGGCACCAACTCAGAAGAAGATGGCAACTTCGGGAGTGATACAAGATGGACCATCTTGGAAAATCTATCACAAATCACCCAGATAATAGTCATTCTCTGAGAGACAGGGAGATCAGAAATAAAATCCATTGAAATATGGGTCCATGGCCTGCTGGGCACCGGCAGAGGCATCAAGAAACCACTAGAACGAGAACAGGAATTGGACCTGGAACAAGTCCCACAGGACTGCACAAAATTCCTGACATCACGAGATAAGGCAGGCCACCAAAAAGAACCAAATCTCTGGTACCAAAAATACCCGGATGACCAGCCAGCGCGGAGCAATGAATTTCAGCCATCACTCTTTTCCTCCACTGGTCAGGGACATATAATTTCCCCACAGGCCATCATTCAGGCTTGTCCTCCTGAAATTCCTCCAGGGCAAGTCTCAAATCAGGTGAAATGGCGGAAAGAACCCCACCCTCACCCAGAATGGTAATAGGCTCAGTCACATCAAGAGAATCCAAAAAGAAACTCCTAGAAAGGGCGTCCGCCTTAACATTCTTAGTGCCAGGAAGAAAGGTGACCACAAAATTAAAATGCATGAAAAACAAGGCCCACCTAGCTTGTCTAGGATACAAGTGCTTGGCTGATTCAAGATAAATCAAATTCTTGTGGTTGTTAAGGACCACAAGTTGATGTCTAGCTCCCTCCAACCAATATCTTCACTCTTCAAATGCTCACTTCATGGCCAACAACTCTCGATTCCCCACATCATAGTTACGTTCAGATGGGGAAAATTTTTGAGAAAAGAAGGCACAGGGATTCATCTTAGAGGTTACCGGATCCCTTTGAGACAAAACAGCTGCTGCCCCAATCTCAGAAACATCTACCTCCACCTGAAATGGGAGTGAAACATCAGGTTGCCGCAGAACCGGAGCAGAAGTGAATCTCTGCTTAAGCTCCTGAAATGCCGAGACTGTCTCTGGAGGCCAATTCACCACATCAGCGCCTTTTTTGGTCAAATCCGTCAGTGGTTTAACAATACCAGAAAAATTACTTATATGCTTACGATAGAAATTAGAAAAACCCAAAAACTTCTGAAGAGCCTTCAGAGAAGTGGGCTGAACCCAATCATAGATGGCCTGTACCTTGGCCGGGTCCATTTCAATAGCAGATGGGGACAAAATGAATCCCAAAAACGAAATCCTCTGTACACCAAAGAGACATTTCGATCCCTTAACATACAGTATTTTCTCTCAAGATGAGGAATACAGTCTGAACATGTTCCACATGAGAATCCCAATCACTGGAAAAAATCAAAATATCATCCAGATAAATGATCAAAAACTTATCCACAAAGTCCCAGAAAATATCGTTCATAAAAGACTGGAAGACGGAAGGGGGATTAGTGAGCCCAAAAGGCATCACCAGGTACTCAAAATGTCCCTCCGGAGTATTAAAAGCCGTCTTCCGTTCATCCCCATGCTTGATGCAAATAAGATTATACGCCCCCCTAAGGTCAAGTTTGGTAAACGAACAAGCACTTTTGACCCTGGAAAATAAATCAGAAATCAGGTGCAACGGGTTCTGATATTTAACAGTGATCTTATTAAGGGAGCGATTTTCAATACATAGCCTTAATGAGCCATCTTTCTTGGCCACAAAAAAAAACCCAGCACCTAAAGGTGAAGAGGATGGTCTGATATGACCCTTCTCTAAAGACTCCTTGATATAAGATCGCATAGCATCATGTTCAGGTACCGATAAGTTTAAAAGCCGACCTTTGGGAAATTTACACCCGGGCATCAACTCAATTGCGCAATCATAACTCCTATGAGGAGGCAAAGACGCGGACTTACTCTCACTAAATACATCAGAAAAATCAGTCAAATAGTCAGGAATATCTTGAGACTGGGGAGAGGTGGAGAAAACAGAAGTGTCACCAAGAGCACATTGACAACCCCAACTCACCACAGACACAGATTTCCAATCCAACACAGGATTATGGGTCTGCAGCCACGGAAAACCTAGCACAATAATATCATGTAAATTGTGCAACACCAAAAATTTACAATTCTCTTGGTGGCCCGGGGTGACCCGCATAATCACCTGGGTCCAAAACTGGGGTTTATTCTCCACCAAAGGGGTAGCATCAATACCCCTCAAAGGAATAGGTGTCCGCAGGGGCACCATAGGAAAACCACAATGCTTAGCGAAGTCAAAATCCATCAGATTCAAAGCTGCTCCTGAATCCACAAATGCCTTAGCGGAAAATGTAGACAAGGAGCAGATCAAGGTCACAGCCAAAAGGAACTTACGCTGCACACTGCCCATCGCAAATGAGTGAGCAAAACATTTCTCTCGTTTAGGGCAGGCTGAAATAGCATGAGAAGCATCTCCACAAAAGAAGCATAACTTATAATGCCTTCTAAACTCTTGACGTTGTGCCCTAGACAAAACCCTATCACATTGCATGGGTTCAGAGGTTTGTTCGAAAGGTGGCACCGCCTCTTGTGTAGTTTTACGTTCTTGTAAATGTCGATCAACTTGAATGGCCAATGACATAGTGTTGTCAAGACCAGAATGGACAGGGAATCCCACCATAACATCTTTTACAGATTCTGCCAGACCTTTCCGAAAGAGAGCTGCTAGGGCATCATCATTCCATTTAGTAAGGACCGCCCACTTTCAGAATTTTTGACAATATAACTCAGCATCATCTTGACCCTGTTTTAATGCCAATAAGGTTTTCTCAGCTTGATCAATAGCATTAGGCTCATCATACAATAACCCCAGGGCTTGAAAAAATGCATCTACATTAGCCAGAATAGGATCTCCAGGTGTCAGAGAAAAGGCCCACTCCTGGGGATCACCGCGCAGCAGGGAAATGACAATTTGAACCTGCTGCACCGAGCTCCCCGAGGAGTTAGGCTTCAAAGCAAGAAATAGTTTACAATTATTCTTAAAGTTGAGAAATTTAGACCGATCCCCAGAAAACACATCAGGAGTAGGGATCTTTCGTTCTACAACAGATGATTGGGCGAGATAAGCAGAAATTCTCCGCACTTCAGCAGCTAGCTGCTCAACACGATCGGACAATTGCCTAGTCTCCATTAAGGGAAAAAAAATCCTCGTACGGCCCCAGAGAAAATAGAAAAAATATATAAAAAATTCTGACACCTTTTTGTTTTTGCAATTCTTTCCTTCTTTTGAGTACCCTAGAATCAACAGTTTGGCCGGTGATTCTGTTATGAATGGGTCACCGAGGAGGAAAGCGCAATAGGCTATGCCACCAGAACACCAGAGAGGTTGGTCGCTCAGCGGATTGCAGACCCCTGATCTTAACAACACAAATAGCAGTAGCCGTGGAGCATTCCTACGTTGCCTTAGATGCCTCGTCACAGCCGGAGGACTAACTAAGCCTAAAGACAGAAAGGTGAAATCTAAACTGCCCCGGAGCAGATCCCCAAAGGAATAGACAGCCCCCAAACATATATTGTCGGTGAGACAAGATGAAGCACAAACACAGACAGAAAATAGACTGAACAAATGATGGGGCCCACACTGACTAGATAGGACAGGACAGAAAAGGCACTGTCTGCAATCACGCAAAAACCCTAGTAATTCCAACACGACTGATGCACAAAAATACTGAGGTATGAACATCCTCGCCCCCGCTATATCAGCATTCAGGTGAGAACTGGCAGCTGGCAACAGGCTAATACAGCAGGGGACTGAGCAAACAAACACAAGATACAAAAATACAGGGCAGGAGCCAGCAGCCCCAGGGGGAGCAAGCTGACCCCTGACAGCAAGGCAAAAACAGATGCAAAGGGTTTAGCAAATGACACTTAGCTGAAAATATGCAGGATCAGGCAGGAGACAGAAATCATCAGTAAGCAAAGAAAGGAGTATCACCGGCAGCCACTGAGATAAGTCTGCTCGCTTATGTAGTCCCAGTCACTACCACCACTCCTCCAATTATCTTCTGCAGCTGTTGGGTTAACATCATGTTGACTAGCACCACTACCAGCAGTATCCACCAGAGGGAGCCTTGCCTCAAAAGTCAGATCAAGAGAGCTCACAACATTATACCTTCGGACTGGGACAGCTCATAGAATCTCACGCCTTTCAGTATCACCTCTATGCTGATGACACACAGATCTACCTGTCTGGACCAGATATCACCTCCCTACTAACCAGAATCCCAAAATGTCTGTCAGCTATTTCATCCTTCTTCTCCACTAAATTTCTAAAACTTAATATGGACAAAACAGAATTCATCATCTTTCCCCCATCTCACTCGACCCCCCCCATCGGACCTATCCATTAAAATAAATGGCTGCTCAGTCTGCCCAGTCCCACAAGCTTGCTTCCTCAGGGTAATCCTAGACGCTGATCTCTCCTTCAAACCACATATCCAAGCTTTCCACTTCCTGCCGACTTCAACTCAAAAATATTTCCCACATCTGTATTTTCCTCAGCTACCAATCTGCAAAAACCCTAGTCCATGCCCTCATCATCTCCTGCCTTGACTACTGCAACCTCCTGCTCTGTGGCCTCCCCTCTATCACTCTTGCACCCCTCCAATCTATTCTAAACTCTGCTGCCCAACTATTCCACCTGTCCCCCTGCTATTTCCCAGCCTCTCCCCTTTGTCAATCCCTGCATTGGCTCCCCATTACCCAAAGACTCCAGTTCAAAACCCTAACCATGGAATACAAAGTCCTCCATACATCTGTGACCTAGTCTCCTGGTACTTACCTGCACGCAACCTCCAATCCTCACAAAATATCCTTCTCGACTCCCCTCTTATCTCCTATTCCCTCAATTGGATGCAAGATTTCTCCAGCGCATCCCCCCTACTCTGGAACTACTCTCTACCACAACATATCATAGACTCTCGCCTACCATGGAAACCTTCAAAAAGAACCCGAAGACCTACCTCTTCCGACATACCTACAACCTGCAGTAACCACTCATTGACCAAATCACTGCATGACCAGTTCTACCCTCACCTACTGTATCCTCACCCATCCCTTTTACATTGTGAGCCCTCACAGGCAGGGTCCTCTCTCCTCCTGTACCAGTTGTAACTTGTATTGTTTAAGATTACTGTACTTGTTTTTATTCTGCATACCCCTCCTCACATGTAAAGCACCATGGAATAAATGGCATTATAATAATAATAAATAATAATAATAATGGCTCCAGCTAAAGAAATACAGAGCTGCTTCATTGACCTTCACTGAACCCTCAAAGACGTTCAGAGAATGCAGGTTGGGACAATCAAGTCACCTGGCCTCGTACATCAATGGGTTGTCATCTTCCTATGCTTGTCATTACCTCCTCACTGTAGGGGCCCACCAAAAGTGGGGAACCACTGGTGGGGGTAATCAGCCCTGGAAACAGCTCTAATCCAAGCAAGTCAGCGGAAGGGTAAGACTCTGTATTTTGCACCATCTTGGGTATTTGCTGGGACTGTTCTACATGCTATTATGTGTTGGTGGTTCAATAAATTAATGCCACACTGTTTTACCCTCACCCTGTGTTATCTGAGTAGTGTTCTGTACACAGGGTCAGAGAGCAGGCGTTCAGTGGAATGAGCCGTGGTCTATTCAGTCTTTCTAAAGACAGCCGGGCCAGCAGATGAGATCACCCACTAATCCTGTATTTCTGCAAATATGATGCCAACAAGAGAGCCCCCAAACACAGTATGATACCCCCGCAGTGAATTCCTCCACAGTACCTTCCACATGCTCGGTATGATGACCCTACTGTATCCCCACAGCAAAGTATGGTGACCTCAACACAGTATGATGCCCCAACTGTGATTCTGACACAGCCCTCCACAAAATATAATGGACCCCACATAATCCTCCATAAAGTATAATGGCGCCACATAGTCCTCCATACAGTATAATGGTCTCCATATAGTATAGTGGGCCCTATATAGTCCTCTATACAGTATAGTGGGACCCACATAGTCCACTATATAGTATAATGGGAGTGCGGTGCTGGCCCACGGACCAGAGTTTTCATGTGTGACACCGAGGCTGTGCGCATGCGCTACTGCCGTCGCTCTGGATGTTCCACTCCTGGCGCCTGATGGCAGCGCTCGACTTCTGCCCGGCTCCAGGGGGGTGGAACGCCTACGTTCCATCTTAGCCGGAAGTGGGAGGTCTCCTGCTGCAGTGACGTCAGGGCCAGATGCGCCACTGTTTCTCGGCATAAATGCACTAATAGACATAAGTAGGTGGGACGGTGTCATGGCGTCACATGGACATCAGATGGTTATCCAGTCAGTGTCAGATTGGCCTGCGGGCATGTTAAGGCTATGTGCACACGTATGCAGAAAATTTCTGCATAAAAACCGGACTCCTTCCCAGAAAACGCGAGTTTTTTCCGCGCGTCCCCAGACACATAGAAAATAGCTAGAAATGTGGAATTTTCCGCGAAATTAATAAGCATGCTGCATTTTTTACCAGGAAGCATTTTTTCGCCGAAAAAAATGCATCAATATGCACAAAAAGTGCAAAATGCATTAAAATGAATGGGAAGCTTCTTTTAAGCGTTTTTTGAGCGGATTTTTTGGTAAATCCGCCGGAAAAATGCAAAAAAAAAACCGCTGTGTGTGAACACAGGCTAAAAGATCATGAGCCTCCCTGATTTAGCATGCCCCTCAAAAGATTTGGCGAAAAGCGCGTTGGGGTGAGACGCAGCAGCTCTGACACACAATCTAGGTATAAATTTATCTTCCATGCACTTTATTTTGTGGTTTATACTTTTACATTAGTTGCACAATAAGGGCTAATTGGTCTGTTATATGGTCAATCTGGTTTACATCCAATGAGGCACTTTACAACTATTTGGCAGTTTCTTTTCTGTCAAAACCAAGGGGAAAAAAGTATATATCTATATATATAAAGCTGAGTGTATGTGTGTGTGTAAGTATCAAGCCATGCCCACTCCACATAGCCACAGGGAAAGCGCCCCTGGTCCATGGACACCTGACAACAGTTGTGACACACAGCTTGGCCTCACATACATTACACACACAGCTCTGCTGCAGGGATCCTCTGATCCCATGTATACAGGGTTACTATACTTCCCTCAGTGATGATATAACACCATGCTCTGTGACACGAGCTGATGCTTCTACTCCAGCACCAGCACAGCCCTGCGTCTTACTCCTCCTCCCAATAACGTGACTGGTCACATGGTCATGACATCATCACAGGTCCTTTAGCTGCTCAGGATCTCGCATCTACCGAGAGTTCAGGCAAGGAAGACAGGAAAAAAGCAGCATCAGGCGGCACGGGGCGGTGCTATCCTCTCCTGCAGCAGTGACGGCCCCTCTCCAGAGTTTCACTCTGCGCTGCTAGCCACCGCCAATGTGCTGATTGGGACATAAAACCCAGAAACTCTCTGGACCCGAGATTGGATCTGGGCACCAGCTGCTGGCCTGGCAGGAAGGAGGAAAGAAGAAAACTACTACACACAGGCAGAGACCCCGCTGTCAGTCTGCACTGGAGAAGAGCAGAGACATGAACACCAACATCATGTATGCCAGCAGGAAGAGGCGCAAACCTGTGCAGAAGGTGTAAGTCACACCCGTGCCCCGCTACGGGTCCCCGCAGGTTTAATAGGGGTTAACGGGAATGACCTGAGAGCGGCGGAGGCCCACTGCTGGCATGGAGGGGACGGTGAAGTGCTGGCATGGAGGGGACGGGGCAGTGCTGGCATGGTGGGGACAGGGGCAGAGCTGTCTGCCCGGTGACACTGCCTGCCACTGTATGTATATAAAAGATGCAGTAGGAGGCTGTGTAAAAAGAAGGAGCATGACGTGAAGGAGGAATAAGGCCCCTTAACTGCCGCCGTTATTGGTTATAACTAACCACAGTTAGTTACTATGCCTGGCAACGCCGGGCTCTTCAGCTAGCTCTTACATAAAACTGCAACTGTCTTGATCATTAAATGACTACATACTTTTGTGACCAAAATTGTGGTAAAGGTATTATGCCATACATGAATGATCTCTGTGTTGCTTTTAGTGTGTGATACACTCTTTGGCTTATGTATCTATCTTCCATGTTTTTCTGCCTAACCCTTCATATTGATAACTAGGTGAAATGCAGAGAGACAAAGAAAACCCTATATTAAGGGTCACCAATCTAACCCAAGAAGAGGTGCAAAACCGGCTAAATAAGATTAAAATAGACAAATCTCCGGGTCCGGATGGCATACACCCACGAGTACTAAGAGAACTAAGTAATGTAATAGACAAACCATTATTTCTTATATTTAGAGACTCTATAGCGACGGGGTCTGTTCCACAGGACTGGCGCATAGCAAATGTGGTACCAATATTCAAAAAGGGCTCTAAAAGTGAACCTGGAAATTATAGGCCAGTAAATGTGGTATATCTTGATTTTTCCAAAGCGTTTGATACCGTGCCACACAAGAGGTTGGTACACAAAATGAGAATGCTGGGTCTGGGGGAAAATGGGTAAGTAACTGGCTTAGTGATAGAAAGCAGAGGGTGCTTATAAATGGTATATTCTCTAACTGGGTCGCTGTGACCAGTGGAGTACCGCAGTGGTCGGTTTTGGGACCTATTCTCTTCAACATATTTATTAACGATCAGGAAGAAGGTTTGCACAGGAAAATATCAATATTTGCAGATGATACAAAACTATGTAAAGCAGTCAGTACAAGAGAAGATAGTATTCTGCTACAGATGGATCTGGATAAGTTGGGAACTTGGGCCGAAAGGTGGCAGATGCAGTTTAACAATGATAAATGTAAGGTTATACACATGGGAAGAAGGAATCAATATCACCATTACACACTGAATGGTAAACCACTGGGTAAATCTGACATGGATAAGGACTTGGGGATCCTAGTTAATGATAAACTTACCTGGAGCAGCCAGTGCCAGGCAGCGGCTGCCAAGGCAAACAGGATCATAGGGTGCATTAAAAGAGGTCTGGATACACATGATGAGAGCATTATACTGCCTCTGTACAAATCCCTGGTTAGACCGCACACGGAGTACTGTGTACAGTTTTGGGCACCAGTGCTCAGGAAGGATATAATGGAACTAGAGCGGGTACAAAGGAGGGCAACAAAATTAATAAAGAGGATGGGGGAACTACAATGCCCAGAGAGATTAGCAAAATTAGGATTATTTAGTCGAGAAAAAAGACGACTGAGGGGCGATCTAATAACCAAGTATATAAGGGGACAATACAAATATCTCTCCGAGGATCTGTTTATACCAAGGAAGGTGACGGTCACAAGGGGGCATTCTCTGCGTCTGGAGGAGAAAAGGTTTTTCCACCAACATAGAAGAGGATTCTTTACTGTTAGGGCAGTGAGAATCTGGAATTTCTTACCTGAGGAGGTGGTGATGGCGAACTCAGTTGAAGGGTTCAAGAGAGGCCTGGATGTCTTCCTGGAGCGTAACAATATTGTATCTTACAGTTATTGTTAGGTTCTTTAGAAGGACGTAGATCTGAGGATTTATTCTGACAGAACTTTATAGGCTGAACTGGATGGACTAATGTCTTTTTTCGGCCTTACTAACTATGTTACTAACTAATACAAACCATTGAGTTTAATATTAATCTATATAACGTTTATTAGATTGTCAGTCTGCTGTCAGTCTTCTAGTTCGACTAGAGGCATCCATTGTATACCTGGAAATAATTTTATGTGAATATACTCATAATAAACCTTTCACTATTTTTCTATACATTCCTTGTTCCCTATGTTTTTGGTTTCTGGTTAAACATGTGTGACTTAAAGTAATAGGGATACTATTGAAGAGAAATAGCGCAATAGTGCATTACCCAGTGTAAGTATATCAATTTAAAAATAATACACTCACCAGATGGAGCTTGTAATAAGCACGAAGGATTCGCTGCTGCAGAAACCACAGATCCACGAGGGACCGACGTAGAAGGTGGTTTTTTCCTGAGGAAGGAGTTCTGTGAAACTTCGAAATGCGTGGAATAAAGACCACTGTAATAATAATTGTTCAGAGTGATTTGCAGCGCGGATTGTCAGACCACTTTTTTTCCTATCCTGCATCTTTGACTTAAAGTAATAGCTGGAGAGCTACAGGTTGGGGGTTACTGGTGTTAATGGATGTCTAAAACTATACAAAGTGTAAATGTATATGTGGAATCACCATATAGGAGCACATATGAAAATCTGGTTATAAAACTGACATTTTATAACTAAAAATCATTTTTTTCTCTCAAAGCACAAAAGTTGTGCCTTTCACACTAGAGGTGGTGGGTTACATATACAGTAGTTGGTACGGAAAGTATTCAGACCCCTTTACATTTTTCACTCTTTGTTTCACTGCAGCCATTTGGTAAATTCAAAAAAGTTAATTTTTTTTTCTCATTAATGTACACTCTGCACTCCATCTTGACTGAAAAAAAAACCCAAGAAATGTAGAAATTTTTGCAAATTTATTAAAAATAAAAATCTGAAATATCACATGGTATTCAAGTATTCAGACCTTTTGCTCAGTATTGAGTAGAAGCACCCTTTTGACATAGTACAGCCATGAGTCTTCTTGGGAATGATGAACAAGTTTTTTACACCTGGATTTGGGGATCCTCTGCCATTCTTCCTTGTAGATCCTCTCCAGTTCTGTCAGGTTGGACAGTGAACTTTGGTGGACAGCCATTTTCAGGTTTCTCCAGAGGTGCTCAATTGGGTTTAGGTCAGGGCTTTGGCTGGGCCAGTCAAGAATGGTCACAGAGTTGTTCTGAATCCAGTCCTTTGTTATTTTAGCTGTGTGCTTAGGGTCATTGTCTTGTTGGAAGATGAACCTTCGGCCAAGTCTGAGGTCCAGAGCACTCTGGAAGAGGTTATCATCCCGGATATCTCTGTACTTGGCCGCATTCATGTTTCCTTCAATTGCAACCAGTCGTCCTGTACCTGCAGCTAAAAAACACCCCCATATCATGATGCTGCCACCACATTTCACCGTTTGGATTGTTTTGGGCAGGTGATGAGCAGTGCCTGGTTTTCTCCAGACATACCGCTTAGAATTATCACCGAAAAGTTCTATCTTCGTCTCATTAGACCAGAGAATCTTATTTCTCATAGTCTGGGAGTCCTTCATGTTTTGTTTTTTTTTAGCAAACTATATGTGGGCTTTCATATGTCTTGCACTGAGGAGAGGCTTCTGTCAGGCCACTCTGCCATAAAGGCCTGACTGGTGGAGAGCTGCAGTGATAGTTGACTTTGTGGAACTTTCTCCCATCTTCCTACTGCATCTGTGGAGCTCATGCACAGTGATCTTGGGGTTCTTCTTTACCTCTCTTACCAAGGCACTTCTCCCACGATTGCTCAGTTTGGCTGGACGGCTAGGTCTAGGAAGACTTCTGGTGGTCCCAAACTTCTTCCATTTAAGGAATATGGAGGCCACTGTGCTCTTAGGAACCTTGAGTACTGCAGAAATTCTTTTGCAACCTTGGCCAGATGTGTGCCTTGCCACAATTCTGTCTCTAAGCTCCTTGGCCAGTTCCTTTGACCTTATGATTCTCATTTGGTCTGACATGCACTGTGAGCTGTGAGGTCTTATATAGACAGGTGTGTGCCTTTACAAAGCAAGTCCTATCAGTTTAATTAAACACAGCTGGATTCCAATGAAGGAGTAGAACCATCTCGAGGATGAGCACAAGGAAATGGACAGCATGTGACTTAAATATGAGCAAAGGGTCTGAATACTTATGACCATGTGATATTTCAGTTTCTCTTGTTTAATAAATTTGCAGAAATGTTCTACATTTCTGTTTTTTATCAGTCCAGATGTGGTGCAGAGTGTACATTAATGAGAAAAAAATTAACTTTTTTAAATTTACCAAATGGATGCAATGAAAGAGTGAAAAATTTAAAGCTGTCTGAATACTTTCCGTACCCACTGTACTAGAAGTGGTGTAGTCAAAGAAAAAAATGATATTAAAAACTTGATTCCAGCTCACCCAGTTGCTCTATGGTCATCCACCTGGGGCTCAGACACCGGCCTCTCCCTGGCCTCACATCAAGGATAATAGAAAAAATTGGAGTCTGGCTCAACAGGACTGGATTTTTCATTTTATTTTTCAAAAGAAAATATAGTGTGTACAAAAGAAAATTTTCATGGTCGACATGAAAAAAATTAAATACTATGTTTATAATTAAAGGATTTATTTAGTCTAAGGCACTGTACACATGGTGCGTATTCTGATGCGGATCCGCAGCGGATTTGGCCCTGCGGATCCGCAGCAGAACTGCAGGTGATGTACAGTACCATTATTAGCTATATAAAAAAAAAAAACGCTGTGCACATGCTGCGGATTTTTCCGCACGGATTTCGTGCAGAATAAAAAAGCAGCATATCACTTCTGTTGTGCGGTTTTGCTGCAGTTTTCCACCTGGTCCATTCTACAAATCCGCAGGTGGAAAACCGCAGTGGAAAACCGCACGCACACAAACGGCAGTAAAACCGCACAAAAAAATGCACTAAATCCTCAGGAAAAATGCAGGTAATTTGACCTGCGGATTTAGTAAAATCCGCTGGAGAATCCGCACCGTGTGCACATAGTCTTAGATTTATTTTCCTCTACATGCAAATTGTCTTCATATAAGTAGCGTAGCTACCATGGGGGGCACGCTCTGAGGCGCCCACCCAGAGCTACGCTACTGGAGCTGTATCGGTGTGCACCGCACACCAATACAGTTACACTGTGAGGCAGAGCAGGGAAACATGATTTCCCTGCACTGCCACCCGTCTGCTATGAGGCCCTTGATCAGGCTGGGGGGCCCAGTGCTAGCAGTGGGACCCCCACCCATCATCGCAAGTTCAACTGTATCAGCTATATGTCGATACAGCTGGCCTCATTGATGATAGTGGGAGCGTTACCCTCCCTCTCCCATAATCCCCCTCTCAGCGTCTGACATCCCTGATGCAGACACTGACAGGGGTTGCGATAATGTCACTACTCGGTGCTTGCTGTTCCTTGTGTGGGTGCTCAGAGCAGCAGAGGTCAATCTTATTTGTTTTTATGGGATGTATTATTCCATAGAGTCTGTCTGCCTATGGTGATTCATTATGCTATAGAGTCTGCCTATGGAGGGGTGTTATACTATAAAATCTGCCTTTGCGGGTGCATTATAGTATAAAGTCTGCCTATGGATTGGTGCATTATAATATAGAGTCTGCCTGTGGGGGGTGCATTATACTATAGTCTGCCTATAGTGGGCGCATTATGCTATAGAGTCTGCCTGTGGGCAGTGCATTATACTATAGAGTCTGCCTGTGGGGAGTGCATTATACTATAAAGTCTGCCTATGGGAGTGCAGTATACTATAGAGTCTGCCTATGGAGGAATGCATTATACTTGAGTCTGCCTATGGGGGGTGCATTATACTATATATAGTCTGCCTATGGGGAGTGCATTATATTATAGAGTCTGCCTATGGAGGGGTGCATGATACTATAGTCTGCCTACCTATGGGTAGTGCATTATATTATAGAGTCTGCCTATGGGGAGTGCACTATATTATACAGTCTGGCTGTCATGATCCATGCTGGATCAGGACTGATAAAAAGCACAGGTAACTTTTTTTTTCTTAAGCTGTGCTTAAGTTTGGTTTTTGCCCCCGGTGGCCATTAGGATTATTGCACTGTGGTGTCGTTTGTTCTAAGTTTGCCCCCGGTGGTGGTGAGCATCATTGCACTCTAGTTTCTTTAGTTAAGTGCACATGATTATAATGCAGGTGTGATTGCTGGCTCTGCTATAAAAGAGTCACAGGTGTTGCAATCAGTGTTGGTTATAGTGTTCATTTCAACCATCCTTGGTGGAGGAAGGAGCTGGAGAGCGTTCCTTGCAGCACTGTCTTAGCCCTGGTGTGGAAGGAGTAATAGGGGATTTCCTTGTAGCTCTGACAGAGCTTGGTGGCAGCGATTCAGGAGGAGAGCTGCATGCTGGTGGTGGACTCTATTGCCGGGAGCAAGTGCAACAGAGTAAAGCTAAGTTGTTTCCCCGTTTGTTTTTTCCTTAGTGTGTATTAGTACAGCGGTGGGGCCAGGCCAGTGCCTGCGCCACCCAGCTCCCTAGCAAGGGATAGGTGTAGGGTGTGCTAGGGCGACAGGTTCCTGATCGGCGCCTGATGCGGAACCGGCATAGGGGACGTTAGGAACGGTAGGGACACTGACTCGGGAGTGCAGGAGGTCTCCACGACCCCTTTCCTTATCGCAGGGCCCACCGTTGTAACTGTTTCCCTACCCCTTGTCTTGTCATTTTAGTTACCGGCCTGCGAGCCGTGTCACACAGGACAGTATCACGTGCCGCGTCTTGTTACCGGCCTGCTGGTCGCGTCACACAGGATGGGTCCACGTGACACTGGCGATGGGGAGTGCATTATACTATAGAGTCTGCCTATGCGGGCGCCTTATACAATATAGAGTCTGCCTATAGGAGTGCATTATACTAAATAGAGTATGCCTATTGGGAATGCATTATACTATATAGAGTCTTTCTATGGAGGTGTATTATACAATATAGAGTCTGCCTATGGAGAGTACATTATACAATATAGAGTCTGCCTATGAGGGTTGCATTATACTACACAGAGTCTGCCTATGGGGGGTGCATTGTATAATATATAGTCTGCCTATAGGTAGTGCATTATACTAAACAGATTCTGCCCATGGGCAATGCATTATACTGTAGAGGCCTATGAGGAGTTCATTATACTGTATGGAGGCCTATGGGGAATGCATTATTATTATTATTTATTATTACAGCGCCATTTATTCCATGGTGCTTTACATGTGAGGGGTATACATAATACATACAAGTACAATAATCTTAAACAATACAAGTCACGACTGGTACAGGATGAGAGAGGACCCTGCCTGCGAGGGCTCACAATCTACAAAGGATGGGTGAGGATACAGTAGGCAAGGGTAGAGCTGGTAATGCAGCGGTTTGGTGGATCAATGGTTACTGCAGGTTGTAGGCTTTTCGGAAGAGGTAGGGCTTCAGGTTCTTTTTGAAGGTTTCCATGGTAGGTGAGAGTCTGATATGTTGTGGTAGAGAGTTCCAGAGTAGGGGGGATGCTCGAGAGAAGTCTTGTATGCGATTGTGGGAAGAGGAGATAAGAGGGGAGTACAGAAGGAGATCTTGTGAGGATCGGAGGTTTCATGCAGGTAAGTACCGGGAGACGAGGTCACAGATGTATGGAGGACTCAGTTTGTGGATGGCTTTGTATGTCATGGTTAGGGTTTTGAACAGGAGTCTTTGGGTAATGGGGAGACAGTGCAGGGATTGACAGGGGGGAGAGGCCGGGAAATAGCGGGGGGACAGGTGGATTATCGGGCAGCAGAGTTTAGAATAGAGGGGTGGGAGAGTGTTAGGGGAGGCCACAGAGCAGGAGGTTGCAGTAGCCAAGGCGGGAGAGGATGAGGGCATGGACTAGGGTTTTTGCAGATTCTTGGTTGAGGAATGTACGGATCCGTGAAATATTTTTGAGTTGAAGTCGGCAGGAAGTGGAAAGGGCTTGGATATGTGGTTTGAAAAAGAGATCAGTGTCAAGGATAACCATGAGGCAGTGAGCTTGTGGGACTGGAGAGTAGGCAGCCATTTACTTTAATGGATGGGTCCATTGGGGGGTCACGTGAGATGGGGGAAAGATTATTTATTCTGTTTTGTCCATATTAAGTTTTAGAAATCTAGCGGAGTAGAAGGATGAAATAGCAGACAGATATTGAGGGATTCTGTTTAGTAGGGAGGTGATATCTGGTCCAGAGATGTAGATCTGTGTGTCATCAGTATAGAGGTAATACTGAAAGCCACGAGATTCTATGAGCTGTCCGAGGCCGAAGGTGTAAATGGAGAAGAGCAGGGGCCCTAAGACTGAACCCTGCGGGACTCTGACGGATAGGGGGCGCTGTGAGGAGGTGGTGTGTGAGTGGGAGACGCTGAATGTCCGGTGTGTTAGGTATGACGCAATCCAAGACAGGGCCATGTCTGTGATACCAAGAGAGGGTCTGTAGTAATAGGGAATGTTCCACTGTGTCAAAGGCAGAGGACAGGTCCAGGAGGAGGAGGACAGGGTAGTGTCGCTTGGCCTTGGTGGCTAGTAGGTCATTGGTGACCTTAGTTACGGCAGTTTCAGTGGAGTTGTGTGGCCGGAAGCCAGACTTTAATCGGTCAAGGAGGGAGCAAGAAGAGAGGTGGGAGGACAGTCCAAGATGGACGTGTTGTTCCAATAGTCTTGAGGCATAGGGGAGAAGTGATATAGGGCGATAGCTAGATACTGAGGATGGGTCAAGAGAGGGCTTTTTGAGGATAGGTGTGATTGAGGCATGTTTAAAGCTTGAGGGGAAAACACCAGTTGTTAGTGACAGGTTGAAGAGGTGGGTTAGGGTTGGGATGAAGACTGTGGTGAGGTTTGGAATGAAGTGGGATGGGATCCGGTCATTATACTATATTGAGAACTATCTGATGCACTATACTGTATGGAGGCTATCTAGGGGGCCATCATACAGTGTGGAGATTACAGTGAGGGGCCATTATATAATGTTGGAGCCATTAAACAGTTTGGAGGCTACTAAGAGGTCAGTATACTGTGTTCGTGGTTCTATACAGTGAGGGGTCATTGTATTTTGCATAGGGGAGCTGTACAGAGGGGAGACTTGGGACATTATTAAATTTAAATTGGGCACTTATTGTTATAGGGGAACTCAGTTTACTGTGATAGTCAAAGGGGCACACAGGGCATTATTATTTCTTGTTTTCTAGGAGGAAAAATGTGGGCACTGTTTCTAGGGCACTTGCACATGACATTTATATATTCTAGAAGTTTGTTTTACCATCTAACAGGCACACTGTTCTACACAGCAGGTTCAGTAATAGGGACACATATAACAGCAGTGGCTCAGCATTGGGGTATCAGCAAGATAAGAAGTTTGTGCAGGTTGGGAATAGATGGTAATGGGGCTGGAAATATGAGACGTGAATTGTGTATTTGTTGTAATCTCTGTAGCCGAGTACTGGCTGAAGACGTTGTCATATCGGTCTGGGCCAGATGGAAAAGGCAGGAAAAGGGAACAATTCCATCAGAAAGAAGGTCCTCTGTAAGTCACCATCTATAACTGTGCTGTAATCCACTATATGTTCCGTAGGACTGGTATCTACCGCAGACCATATGGAGGTAATATCAATGTTGGTCTTTGTATAGAGTTTATGTTCACCAACAGCGCTGTCATCTGCTGAGGTTCTCGTACATCCATTATTAGGGTGCGTTACCGAGTTGTAACCAAGGTTAACTCGTTAGGGGCCCACTCAGAAGTTTCGCCCCCCTGAACTAAAACCCTAGCTACACCTCTAATACATAACAATTATCTGCAGTCCTTTGGATTTACTTTACACTATGCAAACATTATCTATGCAGAGATTTTGCATCTTTCAAAGCAACAGTGTAAATATACATTACAAGGACCTAACCCAGTGATGGCGAACCTTTCTGAGACCGAGTGCCCAAACTGCAACCTAAAACCCAATTATTTATGACGAAGTGCCAAAACGTGCCAAATGCCCCATCATGATCCCCTTCATGTAGAAATATGCCCCATCATGATCCCCTTCATACAGAAATATGCCCCCTCATGATCCCCTTCATGCAGAAATATGCCCCATTATGATCCCCTTCATGTAGAAATATGCCCCATCATGAACCCCTTCATGTAGAAATATGCCCCATCAAGATCCCCTTCATGTAGAAATATGCCCCATCATGATCCCCTTCATGGAGAAATGCCCCATTATGATCCTCTTCATGCAGAAATATGCCCCATCATGATCCCCTTCATGTAAAAATTGCCCATTCCACCACCTCCATCATTTCCTCCTCCCCATCACCCCATCATTGGCCCTCTCCCCATCACTCTCATCATTGGCCCTCTCCCCATCACTCCCATCATTGGCCCTCTCCCCATCACTGGCCCTGTCCCCATCACTCCCATTATTGTCCCTCTCCCCATCACTCCCATCATTGTCCCTCTCCCCATCACCGCCATCACTGGCCCTTTCCACACACACAGGGCCACACTCACGACACACACACACCAGCGGCCACACACACACCAGTGGCCACACACACACCAGCGGCCACACACATATAAACACACACACCAGCGGCCACACACACACACACACACGCACCAGAGGCTACACACACACACCAGCGGCACACACACATACACACACACCAGCAGCCACACACACATACACACACCAGCGGCCACACACACAGCGGCCACACACAGATACACACACACCAGCGGCCACACACACACACCAGCGGCCACACTCACCTCTCCGCAGTCTCCGCGTGCCTGCAGCTTCCTGCCTGTCACTTCCTCACACACATTGAGAGGCGGGGCCGCAGATGGATGACATCATCATTCAGCTCCGCGGCCGCACCGCTCAATGTGTGTGAGGAAGCTGTAGCTCTGAACAGTGAGGCGAGGCCTTGGCCGCGTGCCAGCTGAGAGGGCTCTGCGTGCCATAGGTTCGTCATCACTGACCTAACCTATTTCATGTGTGCTGTCTGGATGAAAGTGCTTTGTGCAAAGAATGCAGAACACCAAACCGCAATCAGTTCCTCTTAGCAGCATGCTCAGGACCGTCTGATGCAATAGTCCCATGTGATTTATTATTTTGATATGTTACTGTTAATTAAGTGTTTCACACAATAAGAAGACTAATGTTGTGTCTACGGAAGCTATCCGATGGTCATCCAATATTTGACATCATGATCATAGTAGGCCGGAATTGAATCGGCCTAATTTTCTATTTGTTTGTTTTAACAGGAGATAAATTGCTCCAATGGTGTTTGGCAGGCTGTGTTTTCCTCTTGTGCAGATGTGAGAGTGAAGGCTTATGATCGCTTTGGGAAGAACAGTTATGTATATTACCAGTCTAAGGTTTTGCTAACACTGCTGTATAGTCTCTCAGGCAATAAAATTGGGCCGATTATACTAATGACTCTTGGCTCATACTCAGAGTGTGAGCTGAGTGTTATCTGATTCTTTCCCATGAGAGAATCGCAGCACATGTGAGAAGATAGAGAACTTAATTTTTACATTTTCTCCATTGTCTCTGTGAGCGTACATTGGACTACACTCAAATGACATCCAAGCAGGGCTGGCGTTTGGGACAGGCAGACATGGCAGTTGCCTGGGGCCCCCACCCATAAAGGGGGACCCCTGTGTCTGCAGCCCCTTTATGAAGTGCCCAGAGGGTGTACAGCATTACTTACAGTGAATAACACTGTGCATCCTCTGCAGTCCTTGATCGTCTCTGCCAAATCCCCTCTAATCCCCCCCTCTCTCTCCTCTGCAGTGTCAGGTTAAAAGATGAGAGTGAGGGGGAGGGACACAGCACAGCAGAGGTCAGACCTGGGGCAGAACTTGTCTGTAGCCCTATGTGTGTCCCTTCCTCCTTAACATGGATGCTCCTACATCACTGTCCTGAGATCTGCACAAGTGACAACAGGACCTGGTAAATATACATATATATGTATATCTGTGTGTGTACATGGATAATATAATAATAATTTTTATTTATATAGCGCCAACATATTCCGCAGCGCTTTACAATTAAGCAGGGACATGTACACACAATAAATTCAATACAAGTTAAGACAATTTAAACAGTGACATTAGGAGTGAGGTCCCTGCTCGCAAGCTTACAATCTACAAGGAAATGGGGGGGGCCACAGTAGGTGAAAAGTGCTTTTTAATTCAGGTCTGGCAATTATAATAAATAGGGATTTTCATATAAAGCTGCATGATCCGGTCATCAGCCCGTGTGTTTAAGTGCAATAGTCAAGTATCAAGTGCAGTTATCGTGTGCATGGAGGGTGTGGAGACAGATGAATAGTAGGGTGCAGATTCAGAATAATATTTGGAAGGAGGGAACAGGGCAAAGTTAGTTTACTGAGTAGTTGATGTGATAGGCTTGTTTGAAGAAATGGGTTTTCAAAGCGCGCTTGAATAGGTCGGGGCTAGGTATCAGTCTGATTGTCTGGGGAAGTGCATTCCAGAGAGCTGGAGCAGCACGAGAGAAGTCTTGGAATCGGAGGTGCGAGGTTCGGATTACGGGGGATGTTAGTCTTAGGTCATTTGTAGAACGGAGGGCACGTGTAGGGCGATAGACAGAGATGAGAGGAGATATAAAGCGGTGCAGAACAGTGGAGAGCTTTGTGGGTGAGAGAGAAGAGTTTATACTGGACCCTGTAGTGAATAGGTAGCCAGTGTAATGACTGGCACAAGATGGAGGCATCGGTGAAGTGGCTGGACAGAAATATGACCCTGGCTGCCGCATTCAAGATGGATTGGAGAGGAGAAAGTTTGGTAAGAGGAAGACCGATCAGAAGAGAGTTGCAGTAGTCCAGACGAGAATGAATAAGAGCGACAGTAAGAGTCTTAGCAGTTTCAAAGGTGAGAAAAGGTCGGATTCTGGAGATATTTTTAAGATGCAGGTGACAAGAGCGAGTGAGTGATCGGATATAGGGAGTAAAGGAAAGTTCAGTGTCGAATATGACCCCAAGACAGCGGGCATGCTGCTTGGGAGTTATGGTTGAACCCTCCAGGGTTATTTCGATGTTAGGTAGAGTGAGGTTACTAGAGGGGAGAAACACAAGAAGTTCAGTTTTGGAAAGATTTAGTTTGAGATAGAGGGAGGACATGATGTTAGAGACAGCAGACAGACAATCCTTGGTATTTTGAATTAGGGTAGGGGTGATGTCAGGGGAAGAAGTGTATAATTGGGTGTCATCAGCATAGAGATGATACTGGAACCCAAATCTGCTGATTGTTTGTCCAATAGGGGCAGTGTATGGAGAGAAGAGGAGGGGGCCTATGACTGATCCCTGCGGGACCCCGAAAGTAAGGGGACGAGGAGAGGAAGAGGAGCCGGCAAAAGATACAGTGAAGGAGCGGTCAGAGAGGTAGGAGGAGAACCAGGAGAGGGCTGTGTCCTTGAGGCCTATAGAGCGGTGCATAGTGAGGAGGAGCTGGTGATCCACAGTGTCAAATGCGGCAGAGAGATCCAGGAGAATCAGCAGGGAGCAATGACCTTTCGATTTAGCTGTTATTAGATCATTAGAGACTTTAGTGAGGGCAGTTTCAGTAGAGTGTAAAGAGCAGAAACCAGATTGTAAGAGGTCGAAAAGAGAGTTTTCCGAGAGATAACGGATTAGACGGGAGTGGACCAAGCATTCCAGGAGTTTAGAGATGAAGGAAAGGTTAGAGACAGGTCTATAGTTAGCAGTGCAGTTCTGGTCCAGGGATGGCTTTTTAAGTAAAGGGGTTATGATGGCATGTTTAAATGAGGAGGGAAATATACATGAAGAGAGAGGTTAAATATTTTAGTCAGGTGAGTGGTGACCACTGGTGAGAGAGACTGCAGGAGCTGTGAAGGAATGGGGTCACTGTTGCAGGTTGTAGGCCGAGCGGAAGCGAGGAGCTTGGAAACTTCTTCTTCTGCAGGCTCATAGATATCTAGTGAGCTGGAGGTGCAACAGGGAAGGGGATCCAGGCACTGAGGAGATTGGGCTGAGAAATCCTGATGGATGTGGTTGATTTTTTCTAAGAAATAAGTGGCCAGATCCTCACCGCTGAGGTTGGTGATGGGGGCCTGTACTTTAGGTTTCAGGAGGGAGTTTAAGGTTTCAAAAAGTCGTATTGGGTTGTTGGATAGTGAGGTGATGAGGGTGGTGAAGTAGGATTGTTTGGCCAGATAAAGGGCAGAGTTATAAGTTTTGAGCATGAACTTATAGTGGATGAAGTCTTCTGCTAAGAGATTTTCTCCACTGCCGCTCTGCACACCTTGAGCAGCGCTGAAGAAAGCATGTTTGCATTGTGTGCCAGGGCTGCCGTTGTCTGTGTTGGGTCTTTCTGCGTGTAGAAGGTGCTGCTTGATCTACGGCATTCTTCAGTGTATTATTGAAGTGTGACAATGCTAAGTCTGGACAGGAGAGGGAGGAGATGGGGGCTAAAGATGTGTGGAGATTGTCCATAAGCTGCTGGGTATTAATGGTACGTGTATTCCGATAAGTGTGGTAAGTGGGGGTGTCCCGGGTGAGGAGACAATTCTTGACTGAGAAGGAAAGAAGGTTGTGGTCCGGGAGTGGGAGAGGGGAGTTAGTAAAGTCGTGCAGTGAGCCGGGATGGGAGAAAACCAGGTCGAGTATTCCCGTCCTCATGTGTAGGAGAATTAGTAAACTGTGAGAGGCCGAATGAAGAAGTTAGAGAAAGATGAGAGGCAGATTGGGAGAGGGGATCATTGATTGGGATGTTAAAGTCTCCCATGATGAGGGTGGGGATGTCACAGGCTAGAAAATGAGAAAGCCAGGTGACGAAGTGGTCTAGAAACTGGCGGGAGGAGCCTGGGAGGCGATAGACAACTGCCACTCGAAAGGAGAAGGGCTTAAAGAGTCTGACGGCGTGGACTTCAAAGGAAGGAAATGTAAGTGAGGGAATCGGGGGGGATGACCTGGAAAGCACATTGTGATGAAAGGAGCAAACCAACACCTCCACCCTGTCTGTTCTCAGGTCTGGGGGTATGTGAAAATTTCAGCCCACAAAAACGAGAGAGCGGCAGCAGCGGTGGTATCTGAATGATGGATCCAGGTTTCTGTAATAGCCAGAAGGTTAAGGGAATTAGAGAGAAAAAAATCATGAATGTAAGTCAGTTTGTTACACACAGACTGTGCATTCCAGAGAGCACATTGAAAAGCAATAGGAGAAGGCATGCACTGAATGTTAATAAGATTAGCAGGGTTTCTATATGCAGCTGGAGGAGAGTAATGTATGCTGGTGGAGGGAGGCCCAGGGTTAGGGGAGATGTCGCCTGCAACTAGTAAAAGGAGAAAAAACAGAAAGAGCAGGTGGTGGGATGATTTGTATGAACGTTTTGAGTGCTGCATGCAGGTATTGGATGGTTTGGAGTGGGTAAGAAATGTCAGTAGAGCCTCAGAGTTATACATGGGAGAGGGGAGAAGGGAGGGGTGGATATGCAGAGAGTGCACAGAATGTGTAAAAGGGCGGGCGAGTTGTGAGAAACTATACAGTGTGTATGTGTGCATATACAGTGTGTGTATCTGTATATGTATATATAGTATGTGTGTGCATATATACAGTATATAGTATGATAGTGTATATCTGTGCTGCATTTGTGTGGGTATATACTGTATATACAGTATATGCATGTACATACAAAATATAGTATGTGTGTCAGTGTATATTATATATGTATACTGCATGTGTGCAGTATACTGTGAAATATATGTATCAAGTGTATGTGGGCATACTGTATATAAACTGAATGTTTATGTGTGTATATACCTTATATTTGTCCTTGTACACACTGTATCTGTATACTGTACATACAATATGTAGTGTATGTTTCTATATTTATAAAGTATATATAATAAGTGTACATGTATAGTGCTGCATATATAGTTCTGTAACTCTAGTGTCACCATAATAGGGATCAGCAGTTTATGTCTAATGCCTGTGTTTTACACTAGGGCTTGTTCACACTGTCTTTCTTTACTGCTCCCGGTGGGTTCTGCCTGAATCCTGTATAGAGCCATAGATTGCAATGACAGGAATGGAGTTCACATGAATTCCATATGTTATTTTTTTTCTGACCAACGAAAGAAGCCTGACCAATAAGATTGAAGATCTGGAGTTGGTGATGTATGAGGAAAAATACGACATAGTAGGAATAACTGAGACATGGTTAGACGACAGCTATGACTGGGCGGCTAACTTGCAAGGATATGATTTGTTTAGGAGGGATTGTAAAAAAAGAAAAGGGGGTGGAGTCTGTCTATATATAAAGTCCACTTTAAAGCCCACACTAAGAGAAGATATACAAGAGGGAAATGAAGAGGTGGAGTCTCTATGGGTGGAGATAGGAGAGAAAAGTAATAAAATCCTCATAGGGGTTTGTTATAAGCCACCAAATATAACAGAAACCACTGAAAATCTATTATTGAAACAAATAGACAAAGCAGCAAATCACAATGAGGTGATTATTATGGGGGACTTCAACTACCCCGACATAGACTGGGAAACTGAAACCTGCGTGTCTCCGAAAGGAAACCAATTTCTGTTAGTAACCAAGGATAATTATCTGTCACAACTTGTGCAGGGCCCAACTAGAGGGACAGCCCTTCTGGACTTAATTTTAAGCAACAGGCCAGATAGAATAACAGAAGTACGAGTCGATGGGCACCTAGGGAACAGTGACCACAATATAATACAATTCCACTTGTCCTTCAGTAAGGTGCCCTGGAAGGGGGTTATGAAAACGCTGAATTTCAGGAAAGCAAAGTTTGATCAGCTTAGAGAGGACCTTCGCCGAATTGATTGGGACAATGTCCTCAAAAATAGGAGCACAGAAAATAAATGGGAAATATTTAAATCAGTTTTACACACCCACTGCGAGCTAGCCATACCGTACAGAAATAAAAGGGCTAGGAACAGGAGAACACCAATGTGGCTAAATAAGGATGTAAAAAAGGGCAATAAATAACAAGAACAAGGCATTTAGGAAGCTAAAACAAGAAGGCAATGAAGAAGAATTAAAAAGTTATAGAGAAAAAAATAAAATGTGTAAAAAACAAATACATTTAGCAAAAGTGGAAACTGAGAGACTCATTGCTAAGGAAAGTAAAACAAACCCCAAACTATTCTTTAATTATATAAACAGTAAAAAGATTAAAAATGATGGTGTCGGCCCTTTAAAGAACAATGAGGGTGAAATCATAGAGAGCAATGTGGGGAAAGCAAATGTTTTAAATACTTTTTTCTCAACAGTGTTCACACAGGAAAAGGATTTGCCAGGGGAAATGCAGAGTGATAATGTAAACTCCCCATTAAGTATTACCTGCCTAACCCAGGAAGAAGTGCAGAACCGCCTTAGTAAGATTAAAATTGACAAATCACCAGGCCCTGATGGCATTCACCCTCGGGTATTAAGGGAGTTAAGTAATGTGATAGACAGGCCTCTATTCCTTATATTTAAAGACTCTATAGAAACAGGGTCTGTTCCTTTTGATTGGCGGCAAGCAAATGTGGTACCAATATTCAAAAAGGGGTGTAAAAGGGAACCTGGAAACTATAGGCCGGTAAGCTTAACATCTGTTGTGGGTAAAATTTTTGAAGGGTTTCTAAGGGATACCATTATGGAATATCTCAACGTTAATAAATGTTTAACTCCATATCAACATGGATTTATGAAGGATCGCTCCTGTCAAACTAACCTGATCAGCTTCTATGAGGATGTAAGCTCTCAAATGGACCAAGGAGAATCATTGGATGTCATTTATCTCGACTTCGCTAAAGCATTTGACACTGTCCCACATAAAAGATTGGTAAGTAAGATGAGAAAGCTTGGGCTAGGGGAAAATGTGTGTAGATGGGTAGGTAGCTGGCTTAGTGATAGAAAGCAAAGAGTGGTTATTAATGGGGCATACTCAGTTCGGGCCAGGGTTACCACAGGGTTATGTATTGGGCCGCCTACTATTTAATATATTTATTAATGATCTAGTGGATGGCTTATACAGTAAAATATCAGTATTTGCAGATGATACAAAACTATGTAAGGTAGTTAACACAAAGGAGGACAGTTTGCAACTACAGACAGATTTCAGTAAATTGGAAAATTGGGCTGAAAAATGGCAAATGAGGTTTAACACAGATAAGTGTAAGGTTATGCACATGGGAAGGAGAAACAGATGCTAATTACTTACTAAATGGGAAACTGCTGGGGAAATCAGACATGGAAAAAGACTTAGGCATCTTAGAAGCTAAATTGGAGTGCTCAGTGTCAGGCAGCTGCCACCAAAGCAAATAGGGTCATGGGATGCATTAGAAGAGGTCTGGGGACACGAGATGAAAACATAATTCTCCCTCTGTACAAATCACTCGTCAGATCACACTTGGAGTATTGTGTGCAATTTTGGATGTCGGTGCTCAAGAAAGACATTACTGAACTTGAAAGGGTTCAAAGGCGGGCTACTAAAATGATAAATGGAGTTGGTTCACTACAATACCCAGAAAGGTTATCAAAATTAGGTCTATTTACTCTAGAAAAGAGAAGACTTAGGCGAGACTTAATATATATGTACAAGTATATCAGAGGGCAATACAGAGATCTCTTCAATGAACTGTTTGTACCAAGGACAGTGACAAGAACAAGGGGGCATTCTCTTCGTTTGGAGGAAAGACAATTTCTGCACCAGCATAGAAGAGGGTTCTTCACGGTAAGAGCAGTGAGGCTCTGGAATTCTCTTCCTGATGAAGTGGTGATGGCCAACTCACTGAATGAATTTAAGCTAGGAATGGATGCTTTTCTTGTGAGTAACAGTATAGAAGGTTACAAATAACAGAATATTATAGGTAGATGGTTGACCCAGCTTAGGGGAAGGAATTTTTTTCCCTATGGAGAAAATTGGCTTCTACTCTGTGGGTTTTTTGCCTTCCCCAGGATCAACAATGCGGAACAGCTGCACTAAAAATAGGCTGAACTAGATGGACATAAGGTCTTCCTTCAGCCTTCAAAACTATGTTATTATGTTCTGAACGTGTCCGTGTGTTCCAACAGCCATAGTAAAGTGGACACTTTTAGACGAAGAAACAGACTCTGAGGGTAGGTGCACACGGTCAGCAATCACTGCAGGTTGGACGCTGTGTACTTGTGAAGCGTCCAGATGTTACAGCCTTGTTTGATGGGAGATCTCAAGAAATCCCATGCCCACTATGCGTCCACTGACAACCGCGGCTCACCCGCGGAGACGGACATGCTGCTCGTCTTCCCAGATGGCAACATGTCTATTTATCTTGCGGATACAAAATAAATTTCACCCGTATAATGTATTGGAATCCGCACGGTTCACTGGAGTCACCTGCGTTCAATAGCCGGCAGCGGACATATGCTGCGTCCACAGCGCTGCCAATTCCTGATCGTGTGCACCCGGCCTAAGAAAATAAATCAGTCAATTTCAGAAAAAAAAACAAAATCATTTGACCTCTGCTTGTGTCAGCGCAGTCTGTGGCCCCGGCGGCAATTTACATGAATCCTATTTTATAGGGATTCAGACAGAGCCCCCGGAGGCACTGCAGAAGCGCAGTGTGAACAGGGCTTAATATACTATTGGGTGGAATAGGGCAGTCTACTATACTATTCCGCGCTGTCCCAGTGCAGCATCCAGACACGGACACTGGCCAGAAGACATTTTTTGTTTTTATAAATCTCTTGTCTTTCAGCGTTTCTACAGTGTTTTTTTCCCTATTCAAAAGAATGGGACGCAAAAAATGCATGTAAAAAGGCTGCAAAAACACTGAATATTTCCTGCCAACACTGTAGATCAATCTGCAGCAAAAATGGTGCATGTGAACAGTGTCTACAGGGGTTTTCTGAGAATGTAAAAATAATTAGCATGAAATGATAAATCCCCCGCGGCTTCAGCACTGATGCTCTGGAGGGTCTCAGCACTGGGCTGCAGGGGTCTTGTGGTTCCAGGTGTCTCTGCCAGTCTTAGCACTGGGCTGCAGTGGTCTTGTGGCTCCGGGGGTCTCTGCCAGTCTTAGCACTGGGCTGCAGTGGTCTTGTGGCTCTGGATGTCTCTACCAGTCTTATCACTGGGCTGCAGTGGTCTTGTGGCTCCGGATGTCTCTGCCAGTCTTATCACTGGGCTGTAGTGGTCTTGTGGCTCTGGGTGTCTCTGCAAGTCTTAGCACTGGGCTGCAGTGGTGTTGTGGCTCCGGGGGTCTCCGTCAGTCTTAGCACAAGGCTGCAGTCATCTTGTGGCTTCACCTTATATTATAGCTACAAAGTGAATAATAACCATCAGGGACCCCAAACCATTGGCCACAGAGCCAGAGGGGATTTAGCAGAGTAGGTTGGGGGACAAGTAGGACTTTTTTTTAATCTTTTTATTCTGCTGTTTGTGAGATAGGATGTAGAAAAATTCTGCTAATGTTTTCTATTATGTGACTGTACAGCCCCTTCACATGACCTGTCATGTTTTTCATTATAAAAGCAAAGACAATGGCATACCACAGATACCCTGGAGGAAAAATCGATGCACTTCGACAACCATTTCAAACCATGACTAATACCTAGCTGTCGAAATGCATCAGTTTTGCCTCCAGGGTATCCATGGTATGCCATTGTCCTTGCTTTTATAATGACAATACAATAATCGTTAAGTTTTATTTATAAAGTCCATCACTGGAGAGAACTTCATTTTTCTGTTTGATTCCCATGACCCGGACCAGGGCGGCTCCATGCAAGGATCCATTGCCAGACAAGGTACTTTTACACATGATGAGCTGACATCCCATCTTTCCCCTTTCCATTACCTACTATAGACTTATATGGGTGCGTGCAATCCCAAAATATCAGAGCCACTTGCGGCATGTCGAATTGGAATGAGAAAATGTCAGAAAAATGTATTCACCCATGTATAGTGTCTTCTGAATCAAGTTAGTTTTTTATTCTCATCTTGCAGCAAGTAGACAAGGCATTGGTCATAAGCATTGTTTAACGTATTGTACATCACTAGACTTTTTATATTCTTAGAATACAATAGTCACTCAGATATACTTGTCTATTTCTTATTGGTTAACATTTATTTGCGTAATTAACTTGTTGGAATGTTAGTCATACAAAAGATACTTGAAGAAAGAAGCTGTCTTGAACTGTTTCCCTCAAAATACACTTCACGTTTTGATAACATAAGTCCTCTATAAATACAAGGTCGCAGTCTTATTCTATCTCTGTCCCAGAAACAGGTGTTTGATAAGTTCAAATCTACAAAGATTCTTTTGCCCCTGCCAAGAGAACATCTCTTGGAAATATATGTCACAGGTTTACTGCGGCAGAGAGGGGCCAGATGACCGAAGCATCTGATTTCATGTACTTCTGAACTGATAATATGAACTGGAAGTGCTTCTAAAGAAGTGCAGGTTTCTGTTAGCAGTTCAGGGGTTAAAGTGTTCAGTCTCTGAAGCTTTCCTGCTTGGATAATCTTAGCTGTTCAGTATTGGCCACTCCCCTCTCCTATATATACTGGTCTCTGGCAATCTGGATTGCCAGTATTAAGTCCCCGTTACACACAGCGAGATCGCTAGCAATATCGCTAAAGCGTCACCGATTTTGTGACGCAGCAGCGATATTGCTAGTGATATCGCTATGTGTGATACTTACCTCCGACCGGCTCCCCCGCTGGTTATCACTGATCACGCGAGAACATCCTGGACCATTTCTCGTCGGCCACTTCCTGCTGGGCTTCCTGCTGGCGCCGACGAGCGACGTGTAGACGCGGGCGGGAGGACGTCTTCATTGCCATGTCTGACAGGTAAGTAACGACCGCCGACTGCTGCTATGTCGCTGGCGAGATCTGCCTGTTTGGCAGCTCACTAGCGACCATTTAGCGATGCACCAGTGATCTTGACCGGGTCATATCGTGGTCGGAATCGCTGGTGCATTGCTAAATGTAATGGTACCCTTAGTCTTGTACTGCCTGGTGTGAAATCGAGGTGGCCGCTTTTAGCAGAGGCATTTGGAGTGTTGATCTACAATTGTTGCTTAGTGTTTCTGCTGTGTGCGATTTATCATTCTCTCCTATTTTGTTTACTTCCGGTATTTCCTCGGTGTTCCTCTCTGTTGTCTGTGAGTGCATATTTATATGTTTGGTATTTTCATTTGTCCCTGTACATCATCCCTTGTTAATCTGGTTTGTGTATATACATACACTATTATTCTTCACTTCCCTGGGTGGGGGAAGGGGGCAGATATAGTGCTGATTCAGGAGGTACAAGGCCCCGGGGTCTTCACCATCAGAAGTAATCCAGGGAGCCGAGGTAACTAGAGCACACTTAGCGTTAGGGACAGGGAAGGAGCCCCTGGTCCCGAGTATTCTGACAACAGATTTGTGACAATACATTTTGCTATAACATTTAACTCTTGATTTTACAAACAGAAAATAATTGCAGATCTGCACTGCCCCTAATATGACATTGGGCTGAGTGCTATCCAATAAAAATCGCATAGCACTCGGCCATGTTATACACCAGTGTGAGCGTACCCTAAGGCTTGTTCACATGACTATATTAAAGGTGTTATCCAAGCTTAGGATTTAAGTCTGCAGTCACAATATGTGATTGCAGACTTGTGAATACTCACAGTGTGTGATGTCAAGATTGTCACTTTTGTGCCAAATTCTTCAAAATGACGCATGTGGTTCATTAATTCAGTGCAAAATAAAAAACGCTCTTTATTTTTGCCTTTAACTGGCTTTAGGGACATTTCAGCATCAAAAGTTGTAGATCCTTTAAAGAAAACTCCCACATAAATGTGACAAATTGAAAATTCCTCCAGGAGCCTTACTACAGGAGGAGGAGGGACTGGAGAGAGATGCACCAAAAGAATGCAACATTTGGTAAAAGTTGCATTTCATAAATCTGTCTAAAACATCTTGATAAGCAAAGTTGTGGGAACATTTAAAAAAAATATAGCATTAAAAGTGGCGCAAAACGTATAGAGAATGAGACACAAATACTAAAGCTACTAAAAGGAGCAAATTACTACAAAAAAAAGTGTATAAACAATGATGAATCTGGGCATTAGGCCGGAGTCACACTAGCGTACAGCATGTGATGCAATATGCTAATGACTCTCAACTCCCGCTCTGCTGTGAACAGGAGCCAAGTGTCATGCTGCTGTGCTCCGATTGTCTCGCATGACAGGATTGGAGCACATCTGCGAAAGTAATTTCTCCATCTCCTCTGATGCTGGATTATATTGCACTTCACTCTGGTGAGTGCGAAAGTGTACCGCATATTGTCCCACAGACGAGTTGCACTGACATAAACGGAGAAGACCGGAAGCTGAAGGGGTGGTTCGCCCGAGTTCATATAATACTTGGCGAAAAGCCTCCAAGAATACGGGCAAATTGGAGATGATAGAGTCCTCTCCCTCCCATAATGGGTTCAACCACGCCAGGGCCTCACCTCCAAGGTGCGACGTAAGGAATGCTACCTTTGTTCAGTCAGACGGGAAGTGATGAGGAAGAAGATCAAAATGAAGCCGGCACTGATAGATGAACCTGCGGCAGAGCTTCGGATTTCCGTCAAAACGTGGTGGATCTGCGAGTTGGGGACCTGAAGCTCGAACTAAGCAAACAGACTGAGAAGTTTCCAGGGAAGACACGGCTGCTTGAACTTGAAGAGACTCTGGAGAGATGTTTAAGGCCTCCAACTTGGTAGTCAGGGACTGCAACTGCATCAACAACTTCTCCTGCATGCTTTTCTGTTGGCAGAGCTCTTGGTATATGGACTAATCAGGCGGGATCTTTCACGGATGTGGTTTGTGGAACCACTGTGCCACAGACTGTGGAGAGCCTGGAGGGGCGTGACTTAGCGAACACCAGACTGTTCACTAGAGCCTCTGATGGTGAGATTAGACTTGGCTCCTGGTGAACGCCAGGCCAGACCACTGGATGCTCAGCAGCTGGACCCAGAAGGACAGACTGGATGGTGCAGCAGGCAGAGTTTGTATCAGAGTGCAGCAGGCAGGATCTGCACCAGAGTGCAGCAGGCTGGATCTGCACCAGAGTGCAGCAGGGAGAATCTGCACCGGAGTGCAGCAGGCAGTATCTGCACTGGAGTGCAGCAGGCATGATCTCTCTGCATCAGAGTGCAAGGACTGGTACGTAACCTTACACAACTTAGACAGCAGAACAGGAAGGTTGCTCAGGCACCTCCCCAGTGAGGAGGAAGCAATATATACATAATGCCCCACAGCCATTGGCTGGGGAAGAAAGAGCAAGTGCATGCCCTGGCCCTGGAAGCTCTGCTGGAAATACGCAGAGCATGGGGGAGGGAAGAACCGACTGCAGCGCAGGTGAGTGAAGTGACACGACGGAGACTCTGCCTGTCAGAGCAGGGATCCGGCATGGTGCTAAACAGTATTCTATTGTTCACAATTGTCACTTTTGATTCATTTAGAATATACTGTTGAAGGTCACATGAGACCAAAATGTGTACATGTATTTAGTTTCCATTTTTTACTGTTATACAGTTAAAGATTTTATACCGTTCAGCCATAATTTGAGTGTCAAGTTTTTCTACTACATATTGCTGGAATTGGACAATACTTGAGCACCTGTCCCAGGAGTGCCGTGAAATTTTTACATCTTGATCTACTCATGAGCACCTTGAAGTGTCATGACATCTCATGTCTTTTCCTACAATGCTGAGGAAACCTCCAGTATAATTGCACAATCCCGTATACACAGCGATTTTTTTGAAAATTCTACCAAAGGAGCCGGGATTTGGAGCGGGTAAGGCCTCTTTCACACTTCAGTTTTTTGCAGCAGTCAAAATCCGCCAAAAGGATGGATGGCGGATCCGTTCTAGTACTGATGACAACGGATGCCACCCGTCCGTTTTTTTGACGGATCCGACAAATGAAGAATTTTAAAGGAATCGCAGCCTGGAAAGGGGGGGGGGGAGAGAGAGATTGATTTTTTTTTTTGTCCGGCACCCAGAAAGAATTTCGGGTTAAATCAGTGTCTGGAGGATCCGCCAGAGAAAAAAACGTTGCAAGCTCCGTTTTGAAATCTTTGAGGATGGTGACGGACAGCAACTTTTGGCGGATCCGCAAAAAAAATGGATGCAACGGACGGCAATCCGTCACAATCCGCCAATAATGGAAGTCAATGGGGAAAAAAACGGATCCTCAAAAGAAAATTGCGGATCCGTTTTTTACAAAACCTGGCAGATTGTGACTGATTGTAAAAAACTGAAGTGTGAAAGAGGCCTAACACGACATCTCACTAATCTTGAACTACACTGTGCTACCCGAATATCTTCGGGTTCAAAGAATTCCACTGAGCCTCAGGGTTCTCATCAGACCCACCCTATTTAAGGATCAAATGGATTATTGCACAAAATTTGAACAGATATTAAACAAATGTTCCTTTGATTTGATGATTGTAACGGTTGACCACTTACAAAAAGCAATGACATCAACTAGAGAGCAAATCACCAAATGGAAACACAGTTATCTTCCACTAACTCTGAGGAAGAGTTTAGTATTTTCAAACATAATATTAACACTTATCAAACAACATCGGTGCGACATTGGAAATAGAAAAACGATCAAATTTCTAAGAGATACTGAAGACTATGAGCAAGATAACTGGTATAAATGGCAGGACAGATATATACCCAAAAGAAATTATCAACTATTCTAGATACAACAGATCATCCTCTGAACCATCTGCTTTGATATCGAAATAGACAGGAGAGGTCCACTTATCAACTCTTCTCGTTTTTTAGGTCAGTGCAAATGTCATCCCAGACGAAGAGGACCCATCGATGTGGAACATTGTTGTGAACTCTCTTGATCTGACTTCTGAGTCGGGGCTCCCTTTGGCGGTTGCTGCGGGTAGTGGAGCTGGTCGTATTGACAGAAGTCTATCACCTGAAGACGATGATTGGAAGTCAGGGGTTACTGACTGGGAGGATTTAAGTGAGCAAGCTTTCTTCAGTTGCTGCTGGTGAGCTGGTTGTCTTCCTGTGCATTGTGAAGTCTGCTTTTGCCCCTCCTTGGTCTTTCATCATTCAGATAAGTTATTTGTTTGCTGAATCTTTTGCATTTGATATATTTTTTGCCTTTCTCTGCTTTCTGCTTTGCTGTGTGGGTTCAGCATTATTCCCTGCTGTGGTTTGTGCTGGACCCCGCTCATATGTCACAGCTTATGCTATTCTGTTCAGTATTGCTAATGCCCTGCTTTATTAGTATCTTTTGCTTTGCTTCCAGTTCACACCAGAATGCTGATCTAGCGGGGAAGAGGTCGTGTGGCCTCAGTGTTTTTGTATATCAGACGTATTGGATTTTTTAGGGTTTTTGCATGATTGCAGACAGTACCTTTTCTGTCCTGTCCTATCTAGACAGTTTGGGCCCCATCATTTGCTCACTCTGTTTTCTGCCTGCGTTTGTGCCTCATCTTGTCTCACCGACAATATATCTTTGAGGGCTATCTATTCCTTTGGGGTTCTACTCCGGGGCAGTTTAGCTTTCCCCTTTCTTGCTTTAGGCTTAGTTAACTCTTTGGCCATGCTGAGGTGTCTAGGGCATCGTAGGCACGTCCCACGGCTAATGCTAGGTGTATTGTTAGGGTTAGGGGTCTGCAATCCACTAAGTTGCCAACCTTTCTGGTTTCCTGGTTGCTTAGCTAATTCCCTGGTAATCCTCCTCGGTGACCGAATCATAACAGAATCACCAGCCCAAAACTGTAGACCCTAGGGTACTCTAAAGAAGGAAGGAATTTTAAAAAAGAAAAAAAAAGGTGTCAGAATTTTTTATATATTTTTTCCTCTTTTTCTCTGGCGACCGTAGGATTTTTTCTTTAATGGCGACTAAGCAATTGTCCGATCGTGTTGAGCAGTTCGCTGCTGAATTTCGGAGAATTTAGGCCTATCTCGCTTAATCGTCTGCTGTAGAATCAAAAATTCCTATTCCTGATGTATTTTCTGGGGATAGATCTAAATTTTTGAACTTTAAGAATAATTGCAAACTGTTTGCCTTGAAACCTAACTCCTCGGGTAGCTCGGTGCAGCAGGTTAAAATTGTCATCTCCCTGTTGCGCGGCGATCCCCAGGACTGGGCTTTTTCTCTGACACCTGGGAATCCTATTTTGGCTGATGTGGATGCATTTTTCCAAGCTTTGGGGTTGAACCTAATGTTATTGATCAAGCTGAGAAAACCTTATTGGCATTGAACCAAGGTCAGGATGCGGCACAGTTATATTGTCAAAAATTCCGAAAGTGGGCGGTCCTTACTAAATGGAATGATGACGCCCTAGCAGCTCTCTTTCGGAAAGGTTTGGCAGAAACTGTAAAAGATGTTATGGTGGGATTTCCGGTCCACTCTGGTCTTAATGACTCTATGTCACTAGCCATTCAAATTGATCGACATTTATGTGAACGTAAAACTATGCGAAGGGCGGTGCTGCCTTTTGAACAAACTTCTGAGCCCATGCAATGTGATAGGGTTTTGTCTAGGGCGCAACGTCAAGAGTTTAGAAGGCGTAATAAGTTATGCTTCTTTTGTGGGGCGCCTCTCATGCTATTTCTGCTTGCCCTAAGCAGGAAAAACCTTTTGCAAACACATTTGCTATGGGCAGTGTACAGCCTAAATTCCTTTTGGCGGTTTCCTTGATCTGCTCCTTGTCTTCATTTTCTGCTAAAGCTTTTGTTGATTCAGCAGCTCTGAATCTGATGGATTTTGACTTTGCCAAACATTGTGGGTTTCCCATGATACCCCTGCGGTCCCCAATTCCTTTGAGGGGTATTGATGCTACCCCCTTGGTGGAGAATAAACCCCAGTTTTGGACCCAGGTGATAATGCGGGTCGCCCCGGACCACCAAGAGAATTGTAAATTTCTGGTGTTGCATAATTTACATGACATTATTGTACTGGGTTTTCCTTGGTTGCAGACCCATAATCCTGTTTTTGATTGGAAATCTGTGTCTGTGGTGAGTTGGGATTGTCAATGTGTTCTTAGTGACACTCCTGTTTTCTCCACCTCTCCCCAGTCTCATGATGTTCCTGATTATTTGGCTAATTTTTCTGATATATTTAGTGAGAGTAAGTCCGTGTCTTTGCCTATTCATAGGAGTTATGATTGCGCGATTGACTTAGTGCCCAGTTGTAAATTTCCCAAAGGTCGGCTTTTCAACTTATCTGTACTTGAACATGATGCTATGCGATCTTATATCAAGGAGTCATAGAATCATAGAATCGTAGAGATGGAAGGGACCTCCTGGGTCATCTGGTCCAACCCCCTGCTCAAAGCAGGATTCGCTAAATCATCCCAGTCAGATGTCTGTCCAGCCTCTGTTTGAAGACTCCCATTGAAGGAGAACTCACCACTTCTCGTGGCAGCCTGTTCCACTCATTGATCACTCTGTCAAAAAGTTTTTTCTAATATCTAATCTGTGTCTCCTCCCAGAGTCATTGGAGAAGGGTCATATCAGACCATCCTCTTCACCTTTAGGTGCTGTTTTTTTTTGTGGGCAAGAAAGATGGTTCATTAAGGCCATGTATTGATTATCGGTCTCTTAATAAAATCACTGTTAAATATCAATATCCGTTACCCCTGATTTTTGATTTATTTTACAGAGTTAAAGGTGCTAGTTGGTTTACCAAGCTTGACCTTAGGGGGGGCGTATAATCTTATTTGCATCAAGCAGGGTAATGAATGGAAGACAGTGTTTAATACTCCTGAGGAACATTTTGAGTACCTAGTGATGCCTTTTGGGCTCACTAATGCCCATTCCGTCTTCCGATCTTTCATGAATGATATTTTCCGGGACTTTGTGGATAACTTTTTGATGATTTATTTGGACGATATTTTGATTTTTTCCAGTGATTGGGATTCTCATGTGGAACATATTCGCACTGTGTTCTGGATTTTGAGAGAAAACGCTCTGTATGTTAAGGGATCGAAATGTCTCTTTGGCGTACAAAAGATTTCGTTTTAGGGATTCATTTTGTCCCCGTCTGCTATTGAAATGGACCTGGCTAAGGTCCAGGCCATTTATGATTGGGTTCAGCCCACTTCCTTGAAGGCCCTCCAGAAGTTTTTGGGTTTTGCTAATTTCTACCGTAAATTCATAAGTAATTTTTCTGGTATTGTAAAACCACTGACGGATTTAACCAAAAAGGGCACTGATGTGGTGAATTGGTCTCCAGAGGCAGTCTCGGCATTCCAGGAGTTTAAGCGGAGATTCACTGCTGCTCCGGTCTTACGGCAACCTGATGTTTCACTCCCATTTCAGGTGGAGATGCTTCTGAGATTGGTGCAGGAGCCGTTTTGTCTCAAAGAGATCCGCTAACCTCTAAAATGAATCCTTGTGTCCTCTTTTCTCGAAAATTTTCCCCAGTGGAACGTAACTATGATGTGGGGAATCGGGAATTGTTGGCCATGAAGTGGGCTTTTGAAGAGTGGAGACATTGGTTGGAGGGAGCCAGACATCAAGTTGTGGTCCTTACTGACCACAAGAACCTCATCTATCTCGATTCAGCCAAGCGATTGAACCCTAGACAGGCTAGGTGGGCCTTGTTTTTCACGCTTTTTAATTTTGTAGTCTCCTTTCTTCCGGGCACTAAGAAAGTTAAGGCGGACACCCTCTCTAGGAGTTTCTTTGCTGATTCTCTTGATGTGACCGAACCTACTACCATTCTAAATGAGGGTGTGGTTCTTTTCGCCATTTCACCCGATTTGAGACTTGCCCTGGAGGAATTTCAAGAGGACCAACCTGAACGATGCCCTATGGGGAAATTGTATGTCCCTGACCAGTGGAGGAGAAGAGTAATGTCTGAAATTCATTGCTCCGTGTTAGCTGGTCATCCTGGTATTTTTGGTACCAGCGACTTGGTGAGTTGGTCTTTTTGGTGGCCTGCTTTATCTCGTGATGTTAGGCATTTTGTGCAGTCCTGTGGGACTTGTTCTCGGTCCAAACCCTGTTCTCGTTCTAGTGGTTTGTTAATGCCCCTGGCTTTGCCCAGGAGGCCATGGACCCATATTTCAATGGATTTTATTTCTGATCTCCCTGTTTCTCAGAGAATGACGGTTATCTGGGTGATCTGTGATAGATTTTCTAAGATGGTCCATCTCGTACCACTCCCAAAGTTGCCATCTTCTTCTGAGTTGGTGCCCTTGTTTTTACAACAGGTGGTTCGTTTGCACGGTATTCCTGAGAACATTGTGTCGGACAGAGGAGTTCAGTTTGTTTCCAGATTTTGGAGAGCTTTTTGTTCTAAACTGGAAATTCAGTTGTCCTCTGCATTTCATCCTCAGACCAATGGGCAAACGGAGAGAACAAACCAGACTTTGGAAACCTATTTGAGATGTTTTATATCTGCTGATCAAGATGACTGGGTCTCATTTTTGCCCTTGGCCGAATTTGCTCTAAATAATAGGGCTAGTTCTGCCACTTTGATGTCTCCTTTTTTCTGCAACTTTGGATTTCATCCTCGTTTTTCTTCAGGGCAGGTGGAGGCTTCGGCCTGCCCAGGTGTGGATTCTGTGGTAGAGAGAATGCAGCAGATTTGGGATCAAGTAGTGGATAAGTTGTCTCATTCTCAGGAGAAGGCCCAATGGTTTGCCAACCAGCATAGGACCACTGGTCCCCAGTTTAAAGTGGGTGACATGGTTTGGTTGTCCTCAAAATATATTCCTATGAAAGTTGCATCTCCAAAATTCAAGCCAAGGTTCATTGGACCTTATAACCTTATAAGATTTTGGAAGTCCTTAATCCTGTTTCTTACCGTTTGGCTTTTCCAGGAACGTTTAAGATTCACAACGTTTCTCATAAATCTTTGTTGAAAAGGTTTGTGGAGCCAGTGGTTCCCATGGCTGCGCCCCCTGATCCTGTATTGGTTGAGGGTAATCTGGAGTATGAGGTAGAGAAGATATTGGATTCTCGTATGGCTAGATGGAGACTCCAGTACTTGGTCAAGTGGAAAGGTTATGGCCAGGAGGATAATTCTTGGGTCTCTGCTTCTGACATTCATGCTGAGAGATTGGTTCGTCCTTTTCACCGGGCCCATTCTGATCGGACTGGTAGCATGGATGAGGGTTCGGTGACCCCTCCTCAAGGGGGGGTACTGTTGAGACCTCTCTTGATCTGACTTTTGAGTCAGGGCTCCCTCTGGTGGTTGCCGCAGGTAGTGGAAATGGTCGTATTGACAGAAGTCTATCACCTGAAGACGATGATTGGAAGTTAGGGGTTACTGACTGGGAGGATTTAAGTGAGCAAGCTTCCTTCAGTTGCTGCTGGTGATTTGTTTGTCTTCCTGTGCATTGTGAAGTCTGCTTTTGCCCCTCCTTGGTCTTGCATCTTTCAGATAAGTTATTTGTTTGCTGAATCTTTTGCATTTGGTATAGTTTTTGTCTTTCTCTGCTTTCTGCTTTGCTGTGTGGGTTCAGCATTATTTCCTGCTGGGATTTGTGCTGGACCCTGCTCATATGTCACAGCTTGTGTCATTCTGTTCAGTATTGTTAATCCCCTGCTATATTAGTATGTTTTGCTTTGCTTCCAGTTCACACCAGAATGCTGATCTAGCGCGGGAGAGGTTGTATGGCCTCAGTGTTTTTGCATATCAGACGTGTTGGATTTTTTAGGGCTTTTGCGTGATTGCAGACAGTATCTTTTCTGTCCTGTCCTATCTAGACAGTTTGGGCCTCATCATTTGCTCACTCTATTTTCTGCCTGCATTTGTGCCTCATCTTGTCTCACTGACAATATTTATTTGGGGGCTATCTATGCCTTTGGGGTTCTACTCCGGGGCAGTTTAGCTTCCCCTTTCTTGCTTTAGGCTTAGTTAACTCTTTGGCTGTGCCAAGGCGCCTAGGGCATCGTAGGCACATCCCACGGCTAATGCTAGGTGTATTGTTAGGTTTAGGGGTCTGCAATCCGCTAAGTTGCCAACCTTTCTGGTTTCCTGGTTGCTTAGCTAACTCCCCGGTAATCCTCCTTGGTTTCCGAATCATAACCGAAAATGCAAGAGAAAACATGGACTTAATATGTTTGACCCATTCACAGATACACCATCATGGTCATAAATATTTCTTCTCATTCCTTAGGTATTGCTGAATTGTCTATATTACAAAATGCTTTACATTTCTGTCCTATGTATACATATAAAATATTCACATTAGTTATGGAATTACAAAAATTATATTGCACATTAAGATTAAAGGCCCATTTCTCTGAAAAACCATTATGTTTCTTCTGTCATCACTAATGAACCCCCTCATCACAGTGGCGAGCTTAAGGGGGTTTTTCACCGATTTGGTGACGCAGCAGCGATATCGCTAGCGATATCGCTATGTGTGATACTTACCTCCGACCGGCTCCACCGCTGTCCATCGCTGATCGCGCGAGATCACACAGCTCCATTTCTCGTCGTCTGCTTCCTGCTGGCGCTGACGAGCAACGCGGGCGGGAGGACGTCAGGATCACTGCGAGTGAAAGGTAAGTAACGACCGCTAGATCGCTGCTGCATCGCTGTGAGATCTTCAGGTGTGAAAGCTCACTAGCGATCAATTATCGATGCACCAGCGATCCTGACCGGGTCATATCGCTGGTCGGGATCGCTGGTGCATCGCTAAATGTAAAGGGGCCTTTAGGACTACGATCTAAAAGTACCTACTGTCCACCACAGGGAGGCCATGCTCTAGAGACCTTTATAGGCTTCATTGATAAAGCCTTTCAGGATCTCCACTCCAACAAAGACAGAGGTAATTGTCACTATAAATCTAATCTCTTCCCTTTAGATCGCCAGGTCCTCAGATCTCTTAAGGACAAAAATTTTAATATCATACCAGTCAATAAAGGCATACCAATTGTAATCATGGATAAGAGCAATTATTTTTCAGAGGTACAGAGACAACTTAACAATAATTTGGTGCATATTGAACTTGCTCATGACCTCACGCGTGAGTTCAACACTCTAGTCTCCACTATCTTAGAGAAATATACAATTAATGGAGTTATTGATTCTAAAAACTCATGAATTTCTAATGAATAAACATCCCTTTACAACATTATTTTATATTTTACCTAAGATCCACAAGTCTCTAGAACATCCCCTGGTCGTTCCATTGTTGCATCCATGAAATCCTTATTTTCACCACTTTCCATTCTTGTAAAAAAAATACTCCCCTTATTATGAATACCCCTTCCTTTCTCCTAGACACAGGAACATTTCTTAAAAATATTTTTGATCTGCAACATATTCCCTCTTATGCTCTACTAGTAACATGGGATGTTAACAACATATATACACCCATTCCTCACACTAAAGGAATTTATGCGGTACAGAATTTACTACTGCAGTCAAAGGTCAATCCAAGGGTGAATGAATTTTGTTTGGAATTACTTAATTGGATTCTTACTAAAAACTATGTTATTTTCCAGGATTATATTTTCTTGAAATCCAGGGTACAGTCATGGGCTCCAATGTGGCCCCATATGCCAATTGTTACATGTAATCATTCGAAGAACAGGTAGTATACTCCAACATACTTTTCCAGAAACATTCAATTTTGTGGAAACGCTTTATTGATGACATTTTTTGCATATGAGCGTGGGCATTGGACAACCTCTATGAAGTTTTCGGTGTCCTAAATTCTTCCTGGCCTGGACTTCAATTTACTATGACTTTTGATAATCAGATCAACTTCTTGGACACCATGGTTCTCAAGGATACACAGGGACAGTTATTGACTGATTTACACCAAACCTATAAAGCATAATGGTTTGTTACATTTTTTCTATCCTTCATCCATGAGCCATATTTAAATACATTACCAAATCACCATTTACACATGTTAAACGCATTGTAAAAAACCCTGATCTATATAAACAGAGATTAGGGGAAATGCACTCTAAATTTATAGAGCGGGGCTACCCCTCAGAAATATTACAAGCAATAACATCTGCTCCATCATCACACTCTCCGATTACAAACAGAATTCCGTTTGTCCATATCTACCATGCTTTTGTTTACATCATAAATAGATACATCTAAAAACATTGGAACATCCTACAATCAGGATACGCACAAATTACAAAATTCCAATCACTGTTTCTACCATGCATTAAATGTTCCCTTAATCTAAGAGACTTCTTGGTACATGAAAATTTCAATCCAACATGCATTTCAAGCAAACAAAGATACTTACAGACTCCAAAAACTGGCATTTTTCCATGCTTACAGTGCCACCAGTGTAATAATGTACTAAACATCCACACACTGGAAAAAATATCCTATTAGGAACTTCTCCTCTGTGATACATCTTACGTAGTGTATCTTATTAAATGCCCATGTGGCCTCCTATATATAGGAGAGATGACTCAGCCAATCAAAAACAGGATATCTAAACATAAATCAACTATTAGATGCAAAAACACATTGATACCTGTACTACATAATTTTGTCGCACTGCCCCCCGAGGAAGCCACAGCGAAACGCACGTCGGCGCACTCGTGCTTTGGTCACGCATCCATCATGGGTAAGCATCGCCTAGGTTCTATTCGGAATTAGGGACATGTATTGTTTGACTGTGCTGTTCTCTAATGGGCAGACTATGTGGGTCACTATACAGTTTGAACAATATTACTAATGCCTTTTTTGGCCTATATATTTTTTATGTTATTGTCCTACCCTCTAAGCTTTGCTTACATGGACACATGTTATGTAGTATTTCTTTGTCATTAATGATGTGACTCACTATGCACTTTTGCTATAATCTTTGTATGTTCATTATGAACAGACAATGGATTGGTCCATGATGATGGTGCTAACCATTGCATATTTGGTTATGAAGCTGCCCACCTGTTCTTGTACTATTTACATTTTATAACTTGTGAATTGTTGTTTGTATTTATGTATTTTTGAATAAAGACATTGATTTTTACATCGGTCTTTAATTATATATAATTGAATATTACTGATTTTCTGGACTCAAAATGACTCTCTGGTAGCCTTTCTGCATGATTTATAATTTTGTCACAGTAGGTCAAAATGTCTCACAATTAAAATTTCAAGTTATCGAGCACGTTTACCCCCAGAGACAAGGTGGTGACTGTATGCATTTTCTTGTACATCCGACCTGAGGAAGAGGTCATGGAATGGACCTCGAAACGTGTTGTCTTTGTATGTACCATGAAATAAAGCATTGATATTGGAACCTACTCCTAGAATCTACTGGATTTCCTCCATTTGAGGGTTGAAGTATAGCAGCGTGGGAACCAGGTGTTTTTTTTTTTTCCCTTTTGGGATCTCCTCTTTGATTTATGCATTGTCTTAAGCACAGGAAGGCCGTTTGGTTCCATGAGCTATTGGCTCTGGCTCCAAAGGGCATAAATAACCTATGACCTACTTGTTTTCATATAGATATCTTTACATTCTGATCAAATATATCCTGTTTAGTGTTGAGCGATACCATTCGATACCCAAAAATATCGTATCGGATGGTATCGCCCGATACGAAAAAAATATCGGGTATCGCCGATTCCGATACCGGAAGTCCCATTCAAGTCAATGGGACTTCCGGTATCGGAATTAAAAAAAGCCCTTTATTTCCTTGTTGGCTAATTCTGCATAATTGAAAACAAATAAGAATCATGTAGAATGTATTGTGGGAGTTGGAGGAGACATTAAAAGCATAGTGGTTTATTCAAATCACATGGCATAGCATTAATTCCAATTTTTTTTTTCAATACGTTCGGAGTTAAAAAGATATTGACTATGTTAACCTTATATTATATTTTGTCATATATGTACTGTATGTTTCACAACTTCCATGCTCTTCACCTTCTTTTGTACTTCTCCCACACTTTCTCCTTCATGATCCGCAGCAGTAGCATTTTTTTCATCAACTTTTTCTTCACCTTATTCATCTTCTTCTTCTTCCCATTAATTTTTTTTCCATTCTTCATATTCTTCTTATTCAGCTATTATTAATTTTAATATGCTATTTCTTCATCTTCTTCCTATTCTTCTTTGTCTTCATTTTCTTATGGTGACAGGCATTCCTGTAGTACTTATCTATAAAAGTTATAATATTACACCTTACGTTCTGCCTGTCACAAAAGATTTACAACAGGATTTGTCCGTGTTCAGTTTGGCCTGCAGCAGCAGGCATTTTCCAGGGGCACCACGAGGAGGAACGGACTCACCCCCATTTACTGCTTAGTCTTCTTCTGCTTATAATTTTGATTTCTTCTATGCTGATTTTTAGTCTTATGCTTAATGTTCTTCTGCTTTCTGTTCTTCTGCTTTTGCTTCTTCTGCTTCTTGTTCTTCTGTCTTTTGTTCTGTATCTTGGTGGTTGTCTTCATGTTCTTTGTCCTCTTGGTCTTATTATTTAGGGTCATATTTCTGGTCTTCTTTGGTGTGGTCTTCAGGGTCGTCATCATCAGGGTCGTCGTCATGGAGATCAATAAGGATTACCAAAGACAATTTCAAAAAGCTTGATCTTGAAAATGTAGCAGAAGGTACAAGAAGGCTGAGAAACTAGCGAGAACAAGCGGACAGTGCTGGCACCCGGATGGGTAGCAGAAGGAACAAGAGCCAATGGCACTACCGAGGACCAACTGACTGTGCTGGACCACGGTTACTAAGCAGAAGGTACCTGTGCTAAAAAGCACTACCAAGGACCAGCTGACGGTGCTGGACCTCGGATACCGAGATGGAGGCACCTAGGCCAAAGGCTGTGGCGAGAACCAGCAGACAGTGCTGGCACCCGGATGGGTAGCAGAAGGAACAAGAGCCAATGGCACTACCGAGGACCAACTGACGGTGCTGGACCACGGTTACTAAGCAGAAGGTACCTGTGCTAAAAAGCACTACCAAGGACCAGCTGATGGTGCTGGACTTCGGATACCGAGATGGAGGCACCTAGGCCAAAGGCTCTGGCGAGAACCAGCAGACAGTGCTGGAACCCGGGTGGGTAGCAGAAGGTACCCATTCAAAGCAAAGTAGCCAGGCCGCAAGCCGGCTGCAGTTACCGAAACCCACAGTCCTACAGGGGGTCCATGTCCCATTGGCACTACGGATCCAGCCTTCAGTGCCAGTTCCCGCAGCCCACATAGTAGTCACCTAAACTGCAGGCACCGTAGAGTCGGCTAACCCGGCCGCAAGACGACAGGACAACGGATTGGTGGCATAGTGACCTTGACACTACCCGGAAACAGCAGGCGTGCTGAAAACAGGCTGGGCAACAGGGAGTACCCGTGCCAAAGACACTGCCGAGCACCAACTGGTGTTGTTGGAGCCCAGGGACAATCATGGTGTAGGCCGAGGCCTACTTGGTGGTAGTTTTAGATTGTTTGTAGGCTACAACAGACTGTCAACGTGCTCCAATTAGGCATCTGTCTCCACTCTGTTTCCAGGATTTCACGTGACCACCAACACCGCCAGTTTATGCGTACAGTAGCCGTCTGCCCAATCCACACGTGTTCCTGTGTTACTGGTGTTCTGTAATGTCAGCAGATCCCCTGATGTTTGTCTGCCAATGTCTCCCGCTCTGTCCACATTCCCACCACTTGCAGTGGGAAGGTGGACAGCGCAGGAGACAGTGCCGGACACACATTGGGGGATCAGCTCACGTTACAGAACACCAGGAACACAGGAACAAGTGTGGAATGCGTGGACGGCAACTGTGAGCAGGAACTGGCGGTGTTGGAGGTCAGGGGAAATACTAGAGACAGAGTGGAGACAGAGTCCAAATCAGAGAATGTTTAAATCTGTAGTTACAATTTGGAGTCAGCAGCAGTTTGCCCTCCACACAGCAGGGGATCAGCTGACGTTACCGAACCCCACTTTCACATGAACGAGTGTGTTTTTCTGTGTGGACAGCACTTCCGAGCACCAACTAGCGTTGTTGGAACCCAGGGACAATCAGGGTGCAGGCCGAGGCCTACTAGGAGCCAGGTGTAAAGCTGAGGTATTTTGACTTTGGAGGGAGCAGGACCCTTTGCCATACACACAGCAGGGGATCAGCCGACGTTACCGACCCCCACTTTCACATGAACAAGTGTGTTTTTCTGTGTGGACAGCACTTCCGAGCACCAACTAGCGTTGTTGGAGCCCAGGGAGAATTATAGTGTAGGCCGAGGCCTACTTGGTGGTAGTTTTAGATTGTTTGTAGGCTACAACAGACTGTCAACGTGCTCCAATTAGGCATCTGTCTCCACTCTGTTTCCAGGATTTCACGTGACCACCAACACCGCCAGTTTATGCGTACAGCAGCCGTCTGCCCAATCCACACGTGTTCCTGGGTTACTGGGGTTCTGTAATGTCAGCAGATCCCCTGATGTGTGTCTGCCACTGTCTCCTGCTCTGTCCACATTCCCACCGCTTGCAGTGGGAAGGTGGACAGCGCAGGAGACAGTGGCGGACACAAATTGGGAGATCAGCTCACGTTACAGAACACCAGGAACACAGGAACAAGTGTGGAATGCGTGGACGGCAACTGTGAGCAGGAACTGGCGGTGTTGGAGGTCAGGGGAAATACTAGAGACAGAGTGGAGACAGAGGCCAAATCAGAGAATGTTTAAATCTGTAGTTACAATTTGGAGTCAGCAGCAGTTTGCCCTCCACACAGCAGGGGATCAGCTGACGTTACCGACCCCCACTTTCACATGAACGAGTGTTTTTCTGTGTGGACAGCACTTCCGAGCACCAACTAGCGTTGTTGGAGCCCAGGGACAATCAGGGTGCAGGCCGAGGCCTACTAGGAGCCAGGTGTAAAGCTGTGGTATTTTGAATTTCGAGGCAGCAGCAGTTTGCCCTCCACACAGCAGGGGATCAGCTGACGTTACCGAACCCCACTTTCACATGAACGAGTGTGTTTTTCTGTGTGGACAGCACTTCCGAGCAACAACTAGCGTTGTTGGAGCCCAGGGACAATCAGGGTGCAGGCCGAGGCCTACTAGGAGCCAGGTGTAAAGCTGTGGTATTTTGAATTTGGAGGCAGCAGCAGTTTGCCCTCCACACAGCAGGGGATCAGCTGACGTTACCGAACCCCACTTTCACATGAACGAGTGTGTTTTTCTGTGTGGACAGCACTTCCGAGCACCAACTGGCGTTGTTGGAGCCCAGGGACAATCATGGTGCAGGCCGAGGCCTACTAGGAGCCAGGTGTAAAGCTGAGGTATTTTGACTTTGGAGGGAGCAGGACACTTTGCCATACACACAGCAGGGGATCAGCCGACGTTACCGACCCCCACTTTCACATGAACAAGTGTTTTTTTCTGTGTGGACAGCACTTCCGAGCAACAACTGACGATGTTGGAGCCCAGGGACAGTCATTTTGTAGGCTGAGGCCTACTTGGAGGCAGTTTAAGATCAGACGTTGTTTGAATTTGGAGGCAGCAGCAGTTTGCCCTCCACACAGCAGGGGATCAGCTGACGTTACTGACCCCCACTTTCACATGAACAAGTGTTTTTTTCTGTGTGGACAGCACTTCCGAGCACCAACTAGCGTTGTTGGAGCCCAGGGAGAACCAGGGTGCAGGCCGAGGCCTACTTGGTGGCAGTTTTTGATTGTTTGTAGGCTACAACAGACTGTCAACGTGCTCCAATTAGGCATCTGTCTCCACTCTGTTTCCAGGATTTCACGTGACCACCAACACCGCCAGTTTATGCGTACAGCAGCCGTCTGCCCAATCCACACGTGTTCCTGGGTTACTGGGGTTCTGTAATGTCAGCAGATCCCCTGATGTGTGTCTGCCACTGTCTCCTGCTCTGTCCACATTCCCACCGCTTGCAGTGGGAAGGTGGACAGCGCAGGAGACAGTGGCGGACACATATTGGGGGATCTGCTGACGTTACAGAACCCCAGTAACACAGGAACATGTGTGGAATGCGTGGACGGCAACTGTGAGCAGGAACTGGCGGTGTTGGAGGTCAGGGGAAATACTAGAGACAGAGTGGAGACAGAGGCCAAATCAGAGAATGTTTAAATCTGAAGTAGTTACAATTTGGAGGCAGCAGCAGTTTGCCCTCCACACAGCAGGGGATCAGCTGACGTTACCGAACCCCACTTTCACATGAACGAGTGTTTTTCTGTGTGGACAGCACTTCCGAGCAACAACTGACGATGTTGGAGCCCAGGGATAGTCATTTTGTAGGCTGAGGCCTACTTGGAGGCAGTTTAAGATAAGACGTTGTTTGACTTTGGAGGGAGCAGGACACTTTGCCCTCCACACAGCAGGGGATCAGCTGACGTTACTGACCCCCACTTTCACATGAACGAGTGTTTTTCTGTGTGGACAGCACTTCCGAGCACCAACTAGCGTTGTTGGAACCCAGGGACAATCATGGTGCAGGCCGAAGCCTACTAGGAGCCAGGTGTAAAGGTGAGGTATTTTGACTTTGGAGGGAGCAGGACACTTTGCCCTCCACACAGCAGGGGATCAGCCGACGTTACCGACCCCCACTTTCACATGAACAAGTGTTTTTTTCTGTGTGGACAGCACTTCCGAGCACCAACTAGCGTTGTTGGAGCCCAGGGAGAACCAGGGTGCAGGCCGAGGCCTACTTGGTGGCAGTTTTTGATTGTTTGTAGGCTACAACAGACTGTCAACGTGCTCCAATTAGGCATCTGTCTCCACTCTGTTTCCAGGATTTCACGTGACCACCAACACCGCCAGTTTATGCGTACAGCAGCCGTCTGCCCAATCCACACGTGTTCCTGGGTTACTGGGGTTCTGTAATGTCAGCAGATCCCCTGATGTGTGTCTGCCACTGTCTCCTGCTCTGTCCACATTCCCACCGCTTGCAGTGGGAAGGTGGACAGCGCAGGAGACAGTGGCGGACACATATTGGGGGATCTGCTGACGTTACAGAACCCCAGTAATACAGGAACACGTGTGGAATGCGTGGACAGCAACTGTAAGCAGGAACTGGCGGTGTTGGAGGTCAGGGGAAATACTAGAGACTGAGTGGAGACAGAGGCCAAATCAGAGAATGTTTAAATCTGAAGTAGTTACAATTTGGAGGCAGCAGCAGTTTGCCCTCCACACAGCAGGGGATCAGCTGACGTTACCGAACCCCACTTTCACAAGAACGAGTGTGTTTTTCTGTGTGGACAGCACTTCCGAGCACCAACTGGCGTTGTTGGAGCCCAGGGTCAATCAGGGTGCAGGCCGAGGCCTACTAGGAGCCAGGTGTAAAGCTGTGGTATTTTGAATTTGGAGGCAGCAGCAGTTTGCCGTACACACAGCAGGGGATCAGCTGACGTTACCGAACCCCACTTACACATGAGCGAGTGTTTTGTCTGTGCGGACAGCACTTCTGAGCCCAACTGGCGGTGTCGGAGCCCAGGGAAAATCAGGTAGTAGGCCGAGGCCTACTTGGTGGCAGTTTGCGATTGTTTCTAGACTACTACTAACTGTCAACGTACTCCAATTAGGCCTCTGTCTTCACTCTGTTTCGAGTATTTCCTCTGGCTTCCAACCACGCTAGTTGCTGCTCTGAAATGCCGTCTGCACAACCCACACTTGTTCCTGTGTTACTGGGGTTCTGTAACACCAGCTTCTCCCTGGAGGTGAGTCAGGCAATGTCTCCTGCTCTGTCCACATTTCCACTACAAGTAGTGGGAATGTAGACAAAGCAGGAGAGATTGCCGTGCTCACCTCTGGAGATGAGCAGATGTTACAGGACCCAGGTAACACAGGAACAAGTGTGGATTGTGCAGACGGCACTTGAGAGCAGAAACAGGCGGTGTTGTAGGCCGGAGGAAATACTCAAAACAGAGTGGAGAGAGAGGGCAAATCAGAGAACATATTAAATCAGAGGTAGTCAGAAGTTGTAGGCAGCAGGAGAGTTTGCCGTACACACAGCAGGGGATCAGCTGACGTTACCGAACCCCACTTACACATGAGCGAGTGTTTTGTCTGTGCAGACAGCACTTCTGAGCAACAACGGGCGTTGCTGTAGCCCAGGAAATAAAGTTCAGGTCATAGAAACATGAACACAACAGACCTGGATCCTGTTGCCAGCCAATTATTTATTCTGGAAGAGGACTGGCAAATTCAGGTGAGATCCAGGCCTTGTTCATTTTCACAAAAGTAAGCCGGTCAACATTATCGGCGGATAGTCGCGTGCGACGGTCTGTTACCACACCACCTGCAGCACTAAAGACACGTTCCGATAATACACTGGCAGCAGGGCAAGCCAGCACCTCCAATGCATACTGGCTAAGCTCTGGCCATGTATCCAGCTTAGAGACCCAATACTTGAACGGGGAAGAGCCGTCTGGGAGAACACTAACAGGGCACGACAAGTAGTCTGTCACCATCTGACGGAAACGTTGCCTCCTGCTGACTGGAGCCGTCTGTGATGGTGTAGCCGTTTGTGGCGGTCCCACAAAACTTTTCCACATTTGGGCCATACTGGCCTTGCCTTGTCCTGCGGCACTGCCTCTGCTACCTCTTTGTGCAGAGCTTCCTCCACTGCCTCTACCCACATGGCTGCTTTGAAAAGCACTACCAGCAACACTTGCGGGGGGAATGGAGAACATGATGGCCTGCACAAGTGTTTCTTGGTACTCCCGCATTTTTCGCTCCCGGTTCAACTGTGGTATGAGGCTTTGTAAGTTGTCCCGGTAGCGAGGATCTAGGAGGGTGTACACCCAATAATCAGCCGTGTGGAGAATGTTGGCGATGCGGCGGTCATTTAACAAGCACTGCAGCATGAAATCAACCATGTGCTGCAGACTGCCAACTGGACCGGAAACGCTGTACCCAGCTTGAGGCAGCATCTCTGCCTGCTCAGCATCACCCCACCCTCGCTGTACACACTGACTACTAGAGCCTTGTGTACCTCCCTCCTCTGGAGAAATGTGTTCCTCCTCCTCCACTGACTCCTCGTCATCCTCCTCACTAAGTGTCCCCTGCCTGGGCCTTTGTGTGGAAGCACGTTGCGCAGACTTGCCAGAAGCAGATAGCATTTCTGACTGCTCATCCTCGACCTCTTCAAAAACCTCCTCACTTAGTGCTTGTAAGGTTTTTTGAAGCAGACAGATGAGGGGGACAGTCATGCTGATTAGTGCATCATCTGCACTGGCCATCCGCGTGGAGTCATCGAAGGCACGCAAAACTTGACAGATGTCCCTCATAGTGGCCCACTCAGTGGTGGTGAAGTGTGTCCGGCGCACAGTGCGACTTGTTTGCGCCTGATGCAGCTGGTACTCCATTACTGCTGCCTGCTGCTCACACAACCGCTCCAACATATGTAACGTTGAATTCCACCTGGTGGGGAGGTCACATATGATGCGATGTTCTGGCAGGCGGAATCGTCGTTGCAGAGATGCAATGCGCGATCTTGCCATGCTGGAACGCCGCAAGTGAGCACACTCTAGGCGAACCTTGTGCAGCTGTGCATCAAGATCCGGATAGTCCCTCAGAAAGCTCTGCACGACCAAATTGAGCACGTGTGCCAGACATGGTATGTGAGTGAGGTTGCCTAGGCCCAGAGCTGCCACTAGATTTCGGCCATTGTCACTCACTACCAAACCTGGCTGGAGATTCGCTGGCACAAACCACACATCGCTCTCCTGCTTGATGGCATTCCAGAGCTCCTGTGCTGTGTGGCTCCGATTCCCCAAAGAAATTAATTTAAGGACGGCCTGTTGACGTTTGGCCACACCTGTGCTCATATCTGGCCTAACAGGCTCACGCAGTGCTGATTCCGAGGAACTAGAGTAGGAGGAGGACTCAATATGTACAGACTGCATTCCTGCAATTCTTGGAGTTGGCAGAATACGTACAGAGCCACTCTCCAGATCTGTACCCGGCTCCACAACATTGACCCAATGGGCAGTGAGGGAAAGGTATCGTCCCTGTCCATGGCTACTGGTCCACGCATCGGTGGTCAGGTGGACCTTGCTACTGACGGCATTTAGTAGTGCATTTTTAATTTTTCCCTCCACATGCTTTTGCAGGGCAGGGACAGCTTGCCTGCTGAAATAAAAGCGTCTGGGCACATTGTATTGTGGAACTGCCAATGACATAAAGTTCCGGAAGGTGTCAGTCTCCACCAGCCTGAATGACAGCATCTCAAGGGCCAGTAGTTTGGCAATGCCGGCATTCAGAGCCAGTGCTCGGGGATGGTTTGCCGAGTATGGCTGCTTTTTCTCCCATGCCTGTGCTACCGATTGCTGGTGAGTGGCCTGGGAGTGTGCTGATGACTGCGAACGTGGTTCAGTGGGTGGAATTTCACTGGGTCTCTGGACAACAGTGGCAGTGGTTCTTCCATGGCGTTCCAGTGAGGAAGCCGAACCAGCTGTGTGTGAGCTGGAGGAAGAGGCCCCAACACGAGCTGAAGAGGTGGTAGGTGCTGCTGAAGGTTGGCCTACATCTTCAGTGTATCTGTGTAACTCCACCTCGTGCTTGGTACGCACATGTTTCCACATATTTGTGGTATTGAGGTTGGTCACATTTTTCCCTCGTTTCACTTTCTGATGACACAGCTTGCATTTGACAAAGCAAATGTCATCTGCAACTGTGTCAAAAAAAGACCACGCACTGCAAGTCCTGGGAGCGCCCGTTTTGTGTTTTGGAAGAGGATTGCTCCTCATGGGTGCCAAAGTGGAGGCTACAGGCAACCAAGTCTGCCCCCGCCCTCTCCCTCCTCTTTTGGCCGTTCAGGGAATCTCTTCCTCAGAGCTGCTCCCACCACCTTCCTGTGGCTGACGCCATGATGGGTCAAGGACCTCATCATCTCCACTCCCCTCTTCAAGCACCGGCTGGTCCTGGGTTGTCTCGCCAGCACCGTACGCACCAGGAATTGGCAACTGAGTCTCATCATCATCAGATGAGCACTGAGGTATGCTGACAATAGGCACTGGCCCACCCGCCTCTTCAGATTCAGAGGGACAAAGCAGTTGCGCATCACTGCATACTCCCTCTTCTTCACGCTCTAGAATGCTGCTTGGCTGGCCACCTCTTTCCAAGCCAACAGATTCTGAGAACAGAAGTAAAGATTGAGATGGCTCCTGTCCAGGGCTCTCAGACTGCCTGGGCAATTTGGCAGGTGGTGAAGAGACAGATGGTTGCTCTTCAGTGCTCTGGCCTTGGGAGGATGCGGAAGTCATTGAAGTGGATGCGTTAGCTGCCATCCATCCAACAACGGCTTCAATTTGTTCGTCACGCAGCAGTGGGGTACGGCGAGGTCCTACAAAGCTGCGCATGAAGGACTGTTGCCTGGTAAAAGTGGGGGATGCCGGGTCACTGGTGGCCGCAGCAGACACCGAATCCCCACGTCCTCTCCCTGCTGAATCCCCCCGTCCTCTCCCTGCTGAAACTCCACGGCCACGTGCCTTACTCCCTGCCTTCTTCATCTTGGTAGACTGATAAAGATAGGCAGAAAAGTAAAAAAGGGGTGGCTTAGTGTTCTTATTCCTGAACACCTGCTAACCAGTATAAGAAACACTAATTTGGCTAAGAGTGTGTGTACTACACTTTAATATGATCTGATGTGGCCTAGACAACTGTAAAGTGGAGTGTTTGGTGAACTTTATTTCCTTTTTTTTTGGGGGGGGGAAGAAAAGGATGTGACCAAAGTTTGAAAGCTATAGTATCACAAACTTTTTGGAGCGATTACAATGCAGGAAGCTAACCTACAATGCAATTGATGAGGCTCCAAAAAATAGGGTGATACTAGTCTGGCTGGCCCTGAAGGGCACAAGCCAGCAAAAAGGCTCCTCTATCTAATCCTATATAGTGTTTGCAACCAACCAATGACAATGGATGCGGTTGGAAGCACACTAATATAGGAGCAAAAATCTGGCTAAATTAGCTGCAAAAAAAGGACTATGTATGAGGCAGTGACGCACGCTGAGCGGACTACAGCTAGCGGTGGCTGTAGAACACACTGCAACGTGAGCTGCACTCACACACAGAGAGACCTATCAGACAGCCAAAAACAGTGCAGAGAAATGGGCTATAGCACTGAAAGGCTGCTGAAAGGCTCCGCTGTCCACTCCTTTAGTGTTTGCAACCAACGTATATGGATACGTATGGAAGCACACTATACAGGAGAAAAAAAAAAAGCAGCAATAAAAGAAAAATGTGTATGAGGCAGAGACACACGCTGGGCGGCCTACAAGCAGACGTGCCTGCAGGACACACTACACAGCGTGGGTCTGCACTCACACAGCCCTTGCAGACAGCTGTGAAAACAGCGCTGCTAGGGAAAAGCAAGCTACAGTGGTGGTTTATGTAGCCTGGGTTAAGCACTATATGTGTTTTGAGAATCGCTATTTCTAACTGTCCCTCACAGTCTTCAACAGCAGCCTGTCCCTAACTGAATTCACAGCAGAGTGACCAGAAATGGCGGCTGCAGAGGTTTTTATAGTGCATCATGACATCATTTCAGCAGCCAATCACAGCCATGCCAGTAGTTAACATGCCTACATGCCTAACAGGATGTGCCCACACTTCTGAGGATCCCCATTGGCTGAATCAAATCGAGCGGGCTCCTAGCATTATGGGAACTTCCGATTCCGGTATTCGATATGAAAAAAGTATCGGAACTAAGTATCGGAATTCCGATACAGCTAATATCGGCCGATACCCGATACTTGCGGTATCGGAATGCTCAACACTAATCCTGTTCTATTTGTTTGTTTTTAAATCAAATAGTTTTCATTGAAGAAAATAAGAAGGATAACAATACATACATAGGTATGCATAAATATATCAGCAATATTACTTTTCTTATATTTTTAGTAATACAAGAAAATCCCCCCTTAGAAACTAAGAAAACCCTCCCCTAACCCCCCCTCGTCATGTTTACACAATCCCTGTCCATAAAATACAATGCCACACACATTTCTATAACCCTAATATCCTGTCTTTGATGAGTTCCAGAGAGGCTAACCCATGAAAGTCCAACCAACCCCCCATATATCCTCATAGCGATTCATTTTGCGTCTCTTCATATACAGACTCCGCTCTATAAGTATCATGAAATTGACTCTGTTCACAAATTCCTTTTCTAGCAGGAGGATCTTCATCCAACCAATGTAGTCTAATAGTCTTCCTTGCAACATATAGCATTTTGGCTATCGCCAGTCTGCCCCATTCGTCCGTCGCCACCCCATCTACATGCCCTAAAATACACGTCGATGGGTCTCGAGTAATATTTATTTCCATCACTCTCAAGACCACTATCCAGAATGCCTGCAATCGGGGACAGGACCATAGCATATGTAGCATATAGGCCTCATCCATCGTACACCTTGGGCACCAGTAATCCATTCTCACACCAGACATTTTCATCCACGCAGGAGTCCTATATACCCTATGTCTGGTGAATAATTGCGACACCCTCCCAGACTCACTTACAGAAATTTTAGGGACGTATTGCAAGACCGACTCCCATTGAACATCCAATATGTCTCCCAAGTCCGTAATCCACCTAACTTTGGCCGTCAATGGATGTCTGTCCAAAAACGTGTCTAGCAATCCCTTGTAAATAAGTGTTATAAAACCCCTAGTATTCCTGTGCCCCAAGTATACTCAACAAACTGTCCCTCTGTATCATTATCGGCAATCTACTCCACTGCTTATGAAATGCAGCTAATGCAAGTTAAACATTCCTAAATCCTGTAACCGTTCCTCATAAGACATGGTTTTCAGACCGGTCACCATTCTGGTCGCTCTTCTCTGAACTTGCTCCAGTTTGTTGATGTCTTTTTTAAAATGTGGGGCCCAAAACTAGACACACAGTATTCCAGATGAGGTCTGACAAAAGAGGAGTAGAGAGGGATATGACTTCACGTGATCTAGACTGTATGCTTCTGTTACGCTTTCCCGTGATCCTCGTGCTGTATGCATTTTGGCCAACACTAATTATAGAATCATAGAATCGTAGAGTTGGAAGGGACCTCCTGGGCCATCTGGTCCAACCCCCTGCTCAAAGCAGGATTCGCTAAATCATCCCAGTCAGATGTCTGTCCAGCCTCTGTTTGAAGACTTCCATTGAAGGAGAACTCACCACTTCTCGTGGCAGCCTGTTCCACTCATTGATCACTCTAACTGTCAAAAAGTTTTTTCTAATATCTAATCTGTGTCTCCTCCCATTCAGTTTCATCCCATTGCTTCTAGTCTTTCCTTGTGCAAATGAGAATAAAGTTGATCCTTCTACAATGTGACAGCCCTTTAGATATTTGTAGACAGCTATTAAGTCTCCTCTCAGTCTTCTCTTTTGCAAACTAAACATTCCCAAATCCTGCAACCTTTCCTCATAAGACAGGGTTTGCAGACCGGTCACCATTCTGGTCGCTCTTTTCTGAACTTGCTCCAGTTTGTTGATGTCTTTTTTAAAATGTGGTGCCCAAAACTGGACACAATATTCCAGATGAGGTCTGACTGGTTGGTCACCCTTCTAGATCTACGCTACAAGAACTTTACATCTCTCCTTCCCATGACGGAGAGGTCTAATAAAATGTTGCAGTACCAGAAGGCCCTAGTTGAAAAATTATTTAAAAAATTCCATTCTGACAATGCTGGTGGCAGAGGTCACAGTTCCTTGGACAACCAAGAAGTGGAGACTAGGGAGACACACACTAGATGCAGCAGTTTAAGGGAAACACTCTCAAAGGTCTGGTACACTTTTCTCAGACCCTCCCAGCGCCCAGGCTCTCATGCGCGGGGTACTCTGACAAGGCGGAAAAGTTTGGAAGATGCTGAAGGAGTACCTTACCGACTGTACTAATGTCCTCTGTGCCTTACAACTATTGGGTGTCCAAGCTATACACGTGGCATGAACTGTCTCTCTATGCCTTCAAGGTCCTGGCCTGCCCTGCGGCTATTTTATCAGAGCGGGGTTTTAGTGCTGCCAGAGGTATTATAACGGATAGGCACATCCCCCTATCAATTGAAAATGCTGACACTTATCAAAATGAACAAGGGCTGGATTGGGCCAGACTTCTTACACCACCGGATGACAGCAGCGGAACAAAAATCCAGTGTTTTTTTTTCTGGTCTATTCGCATACACCCCTTCCCACTCCAACATGGATTCATGACTTCAGGATTTCATCTTTTTTGTCCCGTTCTCCTCCACCACATCAACAATGTGATCAAGCTATACATTTTTTAAGGGTGCTTATGATGCCAGCATTAACAATATTTAGAGGCCTACCTCAAACATTCACATATATATATATATCCCACAGGGGTAAATGTTTTACAGCCCATGCACTTAATGCATGGGCATGACCAGTCTAGGATACCTACTCCTTAATAATGGGGGAAAAAAATTCTGAGGTCCTCCACTACGTCTCTTCAAAGGGGTATCGAAGTGTCTCTTTCCAATTTTTTGCATCCCTTGCACTTACTGCATATACTTTATCAGTGTAGGAGACCCACTTCTTAAGCCCCCGTCACACAGCGAGATCGCTAGCGAGATCGCTGCTGAGTCACAAGTTTTGTGACGCAACAGCGATCTCCCCAGCGATATTGCTGTGTGTGACAGGTATCAGCGACCGGCCACCCCCCCGCTGGGCATCGCTGATCGTTCTGGAAAGCCCTGGACATTTTTTTTTATCGTTGGTCTCCTGCTGGCCAGCACGCATCGCTGCGTGTGGCAGGCGGGAGACCAGCGATTAGCAAGCTGGAGCTGGTATCCAAGCTGGTAGCCGCGCTTATAAACCCGCAGTTTACCTTGGATACAAGCTCCCTGCACCAGCACGCTGATATCTAAGGTACACAGCGGGTAACTAAGCGACGTGCGCGCTTATTACCTGTGTCGTCACTGTTCTGATTGCTGCTGAGATCTGCCTGTTTGGCAGATCACCAGCGATCATGTAGCGACACACCAGCGATCCTGACAAGGTCATATCGTTGTCGGGATCGCTGGTGCGTCGCTATGTGTGACGGGGGCCTTAGTTATGGGAAAAAATTCTTTTCTGTGGACCCACCTTCTAGTTGAGGGAACATTTTTTTAAGCCAAGAATTGATGGGTTCTATTAAAATATGATCAAATGCCTTGTTGTGGGCTGTCAGATGGTCGTCACATTGGAAGTTCTCACACTGCCTACAGGTTTTTACAGCCGGGACAAGAGAGTTTGTACAGTAAGTACAGAAGATCCTGATATTCTCCATATCATGCTGAGTAGATGCGAAATGTTCCACTATATTCCCCAGCAGGGTTGATGAAATAACAGTCCTTGATGCTGCTATGTTAAACTAATCACTTTTTTCTGGGCTAATTCAAATAGATTCAATTCCTCTCATTTGCAATTCGTGCAGAGCGCAGTCTGTCAGTAGGTATAGCGTATGTCCGATACAGATGCTTCTCAAAAAATTAGAATATCATCAAAAAGTTAATTTGTTTCAGTTCTTCAATACAAAAAGTGAAACTCTTATGTTATATAGAGTCATTACAGAGTGATCTATTTCAAGTGTTTATGTTAATGTTGATGATTATGGCTTACAGCCAATGAAAATCCAAAAATCATTATCTCAGTAAATTAAAATACTTTATAACACCAGCTTCAAAAATTATTTTAAAATCTGAAATGTTGGCCTACAGAAATGTATGTTCAGTAAATGCACTGTGAGGTAGTGCTGTCATTCACATAGGGGATCACTCACTTAGCCGCCACAAAACCAGATCTGGCACGTGTTTTCCATAAAACCATTATAGCCCATGTGGTATATTTATGCAGCATAAACCAAAGCAAGCAACATAAAGTTCATATCAGCATAGCGTCCTTGGCATACACAGGCTCTCCAGTCTCATAGTTATCTCACCCACGTCCGGGTTTCCTCATGGCTGTTTCTCCATGCTGCAGACATCCATTCCCTCCCGGGAATCACCAGGCACATGCAGCCATTACACACAGCCTCTCCACATGCTGTTAGCCAGGCGACACATCTCCCAGCAGGACCTTTCACAACGGACCAACCAGGTCCCTGCATTCACATGTGACCTACCCTGGCCACCATATATGGTCCGTAGCCACGCCCACCGGGTCACATGGCTATGACCTCATCACAGGTCCTTGAACCATTCACAGACACATTGGAATAGTGTTCTTAAACACACCCCCTGGGTGGGTTTGCAGGTAACTGGGTCCTCCCGTCTCCCCAGTTACCTGGAGACTTCTCCCGGACACATTGACACAACACGTCAGCAGTATCACTGCTGATCAACACACACATCAGTCTCCATCTCAAGGCCACCCACCTTGTGATACATAATGGTCATTCATGACTCTGCCATTCATCCTCTCTCCTCGGACATCCACACAGCACCCCCTAGCGGACACAGTGGTCACTACACCACAGCACTCAATACTTGGTCGGGGCTCATTTTGCATCAATTACTGCATCAATGAGGCGTGGCATGGAGGCGATCAGTCTGTGGCACTGCTGAGGTGTTATTGAAGCCCAGGTTGCTTTGATAGCAGCCTTCAGCTCGTCTACATTGTTGGGTATGGTGCCTCTCATCTTCCTCTTAACAATACCCCATAGATTCTCTATGGAGTTAAGATCAGGTAAGTTTGCTGGCAAATCAAGCACAGTGATACTGTTGCTTTTAAAACAGGTATTGGTACTTTTGGCAGTGTGGACAGGTGCCAAATCCTGCTGAAGAATGAAATTTCCATATCCAAAAAGCTTGTCGGGAGCAGGAAGCATGAAGTGCTCTAAAGTTTTCTGGTAGACGGCTGCGCTGACTTTGGTCTTGATATAACACAGTGGACCTACACCAGCAAATGGCATGGCTCCCTGTTGTGAATTCATTTTCTGGTCCACCAGTTGTGAGTTCTCCTTCCAGGCTCCCTCTGGTGGTAACAGGAGGTAGTGAGGCTGATTTAATCAGTAGAGATCTGCCACTTGATAATGAGGATGACGATTGGACCTCAGGAATCTCAGACTGGATTTAAGACAGCCGACGCCTATTCTGGTGATTCCTTCTGGCTTGTCAGGTCTTGGTTTTCAGCTCTGTTCCAGTCATCTAAAGCTAAGTTTTTCTGCTAATGTTCACACTTGATTTTGTTGGTCTATTCAGTTTTTCGAGTGGTCAGCCAGCCCCGGCTGGGGCTGCGCTAAATTTCCACTCTTATTTATCTGTATTTGCCAATTTGCTTTTTGTCCCTTATTAGATTGGACTCTTTTTGCTCTGTCTCAGAATATTTCAGAGTGCTGATATAGTGGGAGAAGTCTAGTGACTTCAGGGTTAATTTTGCTATCAGAAGTGTTGGACTTTAGTTTTGTAGGGTTTTTTTGCAGATTGCAGACAGTGTCTTTCCTTTCCTATCCTTTCTAGTTAGTTTGGGCCCCATCGTTTGCTCAGCCTATTTTCCTGCCTGTGTTTGTGCTTCCATCTTGTTTCACCGTCAATACATGTGTGGGGGCTGTCTTTCCTTTGGGGTCTGCTCTGGGGCAGTTAGTTTTCCCCTTTTCTTGCTTCAGGCTTATTTAGTCCTCTGGCTGTGACGAAGCGTCTAGGACCATCATAGGTACGCTCCACAGCTGCTGCTAGTTGTGTGGTTAGGATCAGGGATCTGCAATCTACATAGTTACCAACCTCTCTGGTTTTCTGTGACTTAGCTTGTTCTGTTTTTTTCTCCTCGGTGACCCATTCATAACAGCTCCCCAAACCATCACTGATTGTGGAAACTTCACACTAGACCTCAAGCAGCTTGGATTGTGTGCCTCTCCACTCTTCCTCCAGACTCTGGGACCCTGATTTACAAATAAAATGCAAAATTTACTTTCATTTGAAAACAACACCTTGGACCACTGAGCAACAGTTTAGTTTTTTTCTCCTTGGCGCTTCTGGCATTGTCTATTGCTCATGAGTGGCTTGACACAAAGAATGCGACACTTGTAGCCCATGTCCTGGATTCGTCTGGGTGTGGTGGCTCTTGAAGCAATGACTCCAGCAATAGTTCACTCCTTGTGAATCTCCCCCACATTTTTGAATGGCCTTTTCTTAACAATCCTTTCAAGGTTATCACGGTTGCTTGTGCACCTTTTTCTACCACACTTTTCCTTCCATTCAACTTTCCATCAATATGCTTGGATACAGCACTCTGTGAACAGCCATCTTCTTTATCAATGGCCTTTTGTGGGTTACCCTCCTTGTGGAGTGTGTCAATGACTGCCTTCTGGACATCTGTCAAATCAGCATTCTTCCCCATGACTGTGGAGCCTACCGAAACAGACTAAGGGACCTTTTAAATGCTTAGGAAGCCTTTGCAGGTGTTTTTTTGTTAAAGAGAATCTGTCATCCTTTTTTTTGGACTATCAGCATTGACATCAGGGGCTTATCTACAGCATTCTGTAATGCTGTAGATAAGCCCCCGATGTAACCTGAAAGATAAGAAAAACATGTTAGATTATACTCACCGGAGGGGGCGGTCCGGTCCGATGGGTGTCGTGGTCCGTTCCGACGCCTCCCATCTTCATACGATGCCATCTTCTTCTTCCCTTCCTGTAGTAGCTCCAGGGCAGGCGCACCACTCAGCCCTGTTGAGGGCAGAGCAGAATACTGCAGTGCGCAGGTGCCAGACCTCTCCCCACACCTGTGCACTGCAGGACTCTGCTCTGCCCTCAACAGGGCAGAGCAGTGCGCCTGCGCCGGAGCCACGACAGGAAGGGAAGAAGAGGACGGCATTGTATGAAGATGGGAGGCGCCGGACCAGACCACAACACCTATCGGAACGGACCGCCCCCTCCCGTGAGTATAATCAAACTCGTTTTTCTTATCTTTCAGGTAACATCGGGGGCTTATCTACAGCATTACAGAATGCTGTAGATAAGCCCCTGATGTCAATGCCGACAGCTCATAGGGAAAAAAAAAAGGGTGACAGATTCCCTTTAATTATTCTAATTTACTGAGATAATGACTTTTGGGTTTTCATTGGCTGTAAGCCATAATCATCAACATTAACATAAATAAACACTTGAAATAGATCACTCTGGTTGTAATGACTCTATAAATGAGTTTCACTTTTTGTATTGAAGAACTGAAATAAATTAACTTTTTGATGATATTCTAATTTTGTGAGAAGCACCTGTATATAGTCAGGGATTTATTTATTTATTTTACTCATTTATATAGCGCCATTAATTCCACAGCCCTTTACATACATTATTGGTACTGTCCCCGATGGGGCTCACAATCTAACTTAGAAATTGTAAGCCCTGGTGTTTTTTCCCATGCACTCATTGACTGATTCATATTTTTTATGGTGTTCTGTACTCAGAAATTCATCAAAGCAGGCAAACTTAAATGATTTAATGTGTCCATTCACAGTTTCTCTGTAGCATCTGTATGTAAGGTAGTGGTGGTAGACTTTACACTACTGGAGCTGGAATTACCATTTCTGAACTCTCCAGTGCTTTGTTTCCATCTATTTCTGGGTGGTTCTTGAAGTACAATCCCTGGCAAAAATTATGGAATCACCGGCCTTGGAGGATGTTCATTCAGCTGTTTAATTTTGTAGATAAAAAGCAGATCACAGACATGGCACAAAACTAAAGTAATTTCAAATGGCAACTTTCTGGCTCTAAGAAACACTAAAAGAAATCAAGAACAAAAAATGTGGTAGTCAGTAATGGTTACTTTTTTAGACCAAGCAGAGGGAAAAAATTATGGAATCGCTCAATTCTGTGGGAAACAATTATGGAATCACCCTCTAAATTTTGATTCCCAAAACTAACACCTGCATCAAATTAGATCTGCTCGTTAGTCTGCATCTAAAAAGGAGTGATCACACCTTGGAGAGCTGTTGCACCAAGTGGATTGACCTGAATCATGGCTCCAACACGAGATGTTATTTGAAACAAAGTAGAGGATTATCAAACTCTTAAAAGAGGGTAAATCATCACGCAATGTTGCAAAAGATGTTGGTTGTTCAGTCAGCTGTGTCTAAAATCTGGACCAAATACAAACAACATGGGAAAGTTGTTAAAGGCAAACATACTGGTAGATCAAGGCAGACATCAAAGCGTCAAGACTGGAAACTTAAAGCAATATGTCTCCAAAACAGGAAATGCACAACAAAACAAATGAACGAATGGGAGGAAACTGGAGTCGACGTCTGTGACCGAAATGTAAGAAACCGCCTAAAGGAAATGGGATTTACATACAGAAAAGCTAAACGAAAGCCATCATTAACACCTAAACAGAAAAAAACAAGGTTGCAATGGGCTAAGGAAAAGCAATCGTGGACTGTGGATGACTGGATGAAAGTCATACTCTGCATTGGGCAAGGTGATGATGCTGGAACTTTTGTTTGGTGCCATTCCAATGAGATTTATAAAGATGACCGCCTGAAGAGAACATGCAAATTTCCACAGTCATTGATGATATGGGGCGGCATGTCAGGTAAAGGCACTGGGGAGATGGCTGTCATTACATCTTTAATAAATGCACAAGTATATGTTGATATTTTGGACACTTTTCTTATCCCATCAATTAAATGTCTGTTTGGGGATGATGAAATCATTTTTCAAGATGATAATGCATCCTGTCATAGAGCAAAAACTGTGCAAACATTCCTTGAAAAAAGACACAAAAGGTCAATGTCATGGCCTGCAAATAGTCCGGATCTCAATCCAATTGAAAATCTTTGGTGGAAGTTGAAGAAAATGGTCCATGACAAGGCTCCAACCTGCAAAGTTGATCTGGCAACAGAAATCAGAGAAAGTTGGAGCCAGATTGATGAAGAGTACAGTTTGACACTCACTAAATCCATGCCTCAGAGACTGCAAGCTGTTCTAAAAGCCAGAGGTGGTGCAACAAAATATTAGTGATGTGTTGGAATGTTTTTTTGTTTGTTTGTTTTTCATGATTCCATAAGTTTTTCCCACAGAACTGAGTGATTCCATAATTTTTTCCCTCTGCTTGGTCTAAAAAAGTAACAATTATTGACTACCACATTTTTTGTTCTTGATTTCTTTTAGTGATTCTTAAAGCCAGAAAGTTGCCATTTGAGTTGACTTTAGTTTTGTGCCATGTCTGTGATCTGCTTTTTTTCTACAAAATTGAACAACTGAATGAACATCCTCCAAGGCCGGTGATTCCATAATTTTTGCCAGTGTTTGTATGTTTGGGGTCATTGTCCTGCTTGAAGACCCAAGACCTACTACGATGCAAACCCAGCTTTTTGACCCCAGGCACTATATTGCGATGGCCGGCTGATGGCCTGGCAAAAAAAAAAAAGACTTTCAATGCCTCCGATCATGTCACACACCACATGTGCAGATAAGGTATAAAAATATAAAATTACATTTCCTGTGGAATGTTTTTTTCACCATTGAAAGCAATGTGAACGTGAAAAAACACTGCGTCTGAAGTTAACCCAGGATGTGGAGCATTTTTTTTCTCTTATTTATTTTGCCTTATATACAATTCATTATCATGGAAAGCATGTTTCTTAATTTTTTTCTAGTTAAATCCATTTTAAGTGAGGTTTTGTATGGTTTATTGTCAGTCCGTAAAAGTAGTCTAATAGTCCTACAACATTGCTCCCAGCAGCGACCTGGAATTCAAAGATGCTTTCAAGTGTCTCCCCCATGTTGTTCCCATGCCATTTCAGCACTGTTTAAATAATTTTCCTCCAGACCTCCGGGGGGGGTATGCGCCGGAAAAATGTTTGAGTTTCCCAATGACTCCCATTATACTCATTACTCAGGTCAAGCACCTGAGCATTATTGTATGTACTCCCCGTGTTTGTGTGGGTTTCCACCAGATTCTCTGGTTTCCTCACACATTCCAAAGACATACTGATAGGGAGTGTAGATTGTGAGCCCCAATGGGGATAATGCCAATAATGCATGTAAAGGGCTGTGGAATTAATGGTGATATATAAGTGAGTAAAATAAATAAATTACAATTTGCTCGACTAAAGTAACGAGTACCCGAGCATTTTAGTGCTCGCTCATCAATAATTATGATACTGTCACGCTGTAATACTGAGGGTTAATGCAGAGTAACACACAAACTCCACTAGATGGCAGCAGAGTGGAGAATGAGCTGAATATCCTGCAATGAAGCAGACCAGCAGAATTACAGCAAAGCAACCACTAGGTGGCACCGGAATAGTCAGAGCCAAGTCAAAACCAGAGGTAATGTAGTACAAAGGGGAATCCAAAACCCAGACACAGTAGAGAGAGCAAAAGGTCAGTGCTAGTCAATAGCAGAGGTATTAGAAGGGAGAGACACATCAGGTCAAAGTGACGGGTCGGGTCCCTGAGACAAAACCGCCCCCACTCCCACCTCCAATGCATCCACCTCCACAATGAATGGTGTTATGATTGAGTCACCGTAGGAGGCAAAAATAGAAATGCTAGCTAAGTCCAGAAAACCAGAGAAGTTGGCAGCTATCGGATTGCAGACCCCTGAACCTATCAACACAACTAGCAGTAGCCGTGGGGGGCTCCTACGATGCCCTAGGCCCCTCGATCACAGCCGGAGGACTACATAGCCTAAAGACAGAAAGGGAAATCTAAACTGCCCCAGAGCAGACCCCAAAGCAAAAGGCAGCCCCCCACATATAATGACGGTGAAGCAAGAAGAAAGAACAAAACACAGACAGAAAGATAGTCTGAGCAAAGATGGGGCCGACGCTAGCTTAGATAGGAAAGGACAGGAAGGCTGCTGTCTGCAATCCGTGAAAAACCCTATGAAAATAAGAGCCAACAAACTGACAGTAAAAAGGCCCTGAAGACGCTAGGCTTCAAAAAGCTATGTCAATACTCAGGAATATTCTGAAGACAGAGCAACAGGCAAAAGGAGATTCAACTCACCCCAGCAGGGAATGGCAGAATCCAGAAAAGCAAGGAAAACAAAACACTAATGCAAAAAGGCAAAGCAGAAATCTTAGCTTTAGATGAGCAGGAATCAGACTGGTTTCCTAGAAGTCCACAGAGAAGTCACCAGCAGGCCAGAAGGGCGTCGGCAACCTTATATCCAGTCATTAACTCCACTCAGCCAGTCATCATCAGCCCCAGGTGTTTGACAATCAGGCTCACTACCTTTCTTCACCAGAAGAGGGAGTTCCTCGGGCCTCAGTAGTGAAGGGGAAAATGAACTCACAACAGTACCTCCCCCTTGAGGAGGGGTCACCGAACCCTCAACCACGCCACCAGGGCGATCAGGGTGAGCCCGATGAAAGGCACGCACCAATCTTTTGGCATGAATATCAGAGGCAGAGACCCAGGAATTATCCTCCTGACCATAACCCTTCCACTTAACCAAATATTGGAGTCTCCGTCTAGCCAGACGGGAATCCAGTACTTTCTCTACCTCATATTCCATGTTACCTTCAACCAATACAGGGTCTGGAGGTGCAACCCCCGGAACAACAGGTTCAACAAACCTCTTCAACAAAGATTTATGGAACACATTATGGATTTTAAATGTGACAGGAAGAGCCAAACGAAAGGAGACCGGATTAATAATCTCCAAAATCTTGTAAGGTCCAATAAATCTAGGCTTAAACTTAGGAGAAGCCACCTTCATAGCAATATTTTTTGATGATAACCACACCATATCACCAACCTTAAATTGGGGACCAATGGTCCTATGTCGGTTGGAAAACCGCTGGGCCTTTTCCTGGGAGAGAGATAACTTATCCACCACTTGGTCCCAGATCTGGTGCATTCTCTCCACCACAGTGTCAACCCCTGGGCAGGCAGAGGGCTCCACCTGCCCTGAAGAAAATCGAGGATGAAACCCAAAGTTACAAAAAAAAGGAGACATCAAAGTGGCAGAACTAGCTCTATTATTTAAAGCAAATTCGGCCAAGGGCAAAAATGAAACCCAATCATCCTGATCAGCAGAAATAAAACATCTCAAATATGACTCCAAGGTCTGGTTTGTTCTCTCTGTCTGCCCATTGGTCTGAGGGTGAAAAGCAGAGGAGAAGGACAACTGAATTCCCAGCTTGGAACAGAAAGTTCTCCAAAATCTAGACACAAACTGGACTCCTCTGTCAGATACAATGTTCTCAGGAATCCCGTGCAAGCGAACCACCTGTTGTAAAAACAGGGGCACCAATTCAGAGGAAGACGGCAACTTAGGGAGTGGTACAAGATGAACCATCTTAGAGAACCTATCACAAATCACCCAAATAACAGTCATCCTTTGAGAGACAGGCATATCAGAGATGAAATCCATTGAAATATGGGTCCATGGCCTCTTGGGGACAGGCAAAGGCATCAACAACCCACTAGAGCGAGAACACGATTTAGACCGGGAGAACGTCCCACAGGACTGCACAAAATTCCTGACATCACGAGACAAGGAGGGCCACCAAAAAGACCGACTCACCAGATCTCTAGTACCAAAAATACCTGGATGACCAGCCAAAGCAGAGCAATGAACTTCAGACATCACTCTCTTCTTCCACTGGTCAGGAACATACAACTTTCCACTGGGACAACGCTCAGGTTTGTCCTCCTGGAACTCTTCCAGAGCACGTCTCAAATCGGGCGAGATGGCAGAAAGAACTACCCCTTAGCCTAAGATGGTAGAAGGCTTGGTCACCACAGGAAAATCAGCAAAGAAGCTCCTAGAGAGGGCGTCAGCCTTGACATTCTTAGTTCCAGGAAGAAAAGAAACCACAAAATCAAAACGTGTAAAAAACAAGGCCCACCTAGCCTGTCTAGGGTTCAAGCGCTTCGCCGACTCTAGGTAAATCAAATTCTTGTGGTCAGTGAGGACCACGACTTGATGCTTAGCTCCCTCCAACCAATGTCTCCACTCCTCAAATGCCCATTTCATGGCTAACAGTTTCCGATTCCCCACATCATAGTTACGTTCAGATGGAGAGAACTTTCGGGAAAAGAAAGCACAGGGATTCATTTTAGATGTTACAGGATCCTTTTGGGACAAAACAGCTCCTGCACCAATCTCAGAAGCATCCACCTCTACCTGGAACAGAAGTGAGACATCAGGTTGCCGCAAAACCGGGGCGGAGGTGAATCTTCGCTTCAGCTCCTGAAAGGAAGAAACAGCCTCTGGAGACCAATTTAACACATCAGCACCCTTCTTAGTCAAATCAGTCAATGGCTTGGCAATACTAGAAAATTTTGCTATAAATTTCCGATAAAAATTAGCAAAACCCAAAAACTTCTGGAGGGCCTTCAAAGAAGTGGGCTGAACCCAATCGTAAATGGCCTGTACCTTGGCCGGGTCCATTTCAATAGTTGACGGGGACAAAATAAATCCCAAAAAAGAAATCCTCTGTACTCCAAAAAGGCATTTAGATCCTTTGACATACAGGGAATTCTCCCTCAAGATCCGGAACACAGTCCGAATATGTTCCACATGAGAATCCCAATCCTTGGAGAAGATCAAAATATCATCCAGATAGATAATCAAAAATTTATCGACAAAATCTTGGAAAATATCGTTCATGAAGCACTGGAAGACAGAAGGGGCATTAGTGAACCCAAAAGGCATCACCAGGTACTCAAAATGTCCCTCCGGAGTATTAAACGCCGTCTTCCATTCATCCCCATGCTTAATGCGAATAAGATTATACGCCCCCCTGAGGTCAAGCTTGGTAAACCAGCAAGCACCTTTAACTCTGGAGAATAGATCAGAAATCAGGGGTAACGGATACTGATATTTAACAGTAATTTTGTTGAGAGCACGATAATCAATACAAGGTCTTAATGATCCATCCTTTTTGGCTACAAAAAAAAAAAAACGGCACCTAAGGGTGACGAGGATGGTCTAATATGACCCTTCTCCAACGCCTCCTTAATATAGGATCGCATAGCCTCGTGCACGGGTACAGATAAACTGAAGAGCCGACCCTTGGGAAATTTACACCCCAGGCTCAGTTCAATAGCACAGTCATAACTCCTATGAGGAGGCAGAGACGCAGACTCATTCTCACTAAATACATCATAAAAGTCCGCCAAATAATCAGGAACATCATGCGACTGAGGAGAGGTGGAAAACACCGGAGCCTCACTAAAGGCACACCGACAACCCCAACTCACCACAGACACAGATTTCCAATCCAAAACTGGATTATGAATTTGTAACCAGGGAAACCCCAGAACAATAGTATCATGCAGATTATGTAACACCAAAAACCTGCAATTTTCTTGATGGTCTGGGGCGACCCGCATTACCACCTGGGTCCAAAACTGAGGTTTATTTTTAGCCAAAGGAGTAGCATCAATCCCCCTCAAAGGGATAGGCGTCTGCAGAGGTGTCATCGGAAATCCACAACGTTTAGCAAAATCCAAGTCCATTAGGTTTAGAGCTGCTCCCGAATCCACAAAAGCCTTGGCGGAAAATGTGGACAGGGAGCAGATCAGAGTAATAGCCAGAAGAAACTTACGTTGAACACCACCAACAGAAAACGTGTGTGCAAAGCGTTTCTCGTGTTTAGGACAGACAGAAATAATATGCGAAGCATCTCCACAGAAAAAACACAACTTATTACGCCTTCTGAACTCCTGACGCTGCTCTCTGGAAAAAACTCTATCACATTGCATAGGTTCAGACATCTGTTCAACAGGTGGCAACACCTCTCGTGCAGCTCTGCGTTCGCGTAAACGCCGATCAACCTGAATGGCTAAAGACATAGAATCGTCAAGACCAGAGGGAACAGGAAATCCCACCATAGTATCTTTTATGGCTTCTGACAACCCCTTCCGAAAGAGAGCAGCCAAGGCATTATCATTCCAGGTAGTAAGTACTGCCCACTTTCGGAATTTTTGACAGTACAATTCTGCAGAATCACGACCCTGGTTCAATGCCAGCAGGGTCTTTTCAGCCTGATCAACGGCATTAGGTTCGTCATACAACAACCCCAAGGCCTGAAAAAATGCGTTCACATTAGTCAGAATAGGATCATCTGGTTTCAAAGAAAACGCCCAATCCTGGGGATCACCACGCAACAAAGAGATGACAATTTTAACCTGCTGCGTGGAGCTCCCTGATGAGTTAGGCTTCAAGGCAAAAAATAATTTACAATTATTTTTGAAATTCAAAAATTTAGACCAATCCCCAAAAAATACATCAGGTGTAGGAATCTTTGGTTCAGCAGCATGTGAATGAGCAAGGTAGGTGGAAATTCCCCGCACTTCCGCAGCGAGCTGCTCCACATGATCAGACAATTGCTTTATCTCCATTGAGAGAAAAAAAATTCCCCCTACGGCCTCAGAGATATAGAGGAAAAAATATACACACTTTTTTTTTTTTTTTTATACAATTCTTTCCTGCTATTGAGTACCCTAGAATCTGCGGTAGGGCGGGTGATTCTGTTATGATTGAGTCACCGTAGGAGGCAAAAATAGAAATGCTAGCTAAGTCCAGAAAACCAGAGAAGTTGGCAGCTATCGGATTGCAGACCCCTGAACCTATCAACACAACTAGCAGTAGCCGTGGGGGGCTCCTACGATGCCCTAGGCCCCTTGATCACAGCCGGAGGACTACATAGCCTAAAGACAGAAAGGGAAATCTAAACTGCCCCAGAGCAGACCCCAAAGCAAAAGGCAGCCCCCAACATATAATGACGGTGAAGCAAGAAGAAAGAACAAAACACAGACAGAAAGATAGGCTGAGCAAAGATGGGGCCCACGCTAGCTTAGATAGGAAAGGACAGGAAGGCTGCTGTCTGCAATCCGTGAAAAACCCTATGAAAATAAGAGCCAACAAACTGACAGTAAAAAGGCCCTGAAGACGCTAGGCTTCAAAAAGCTATGTCAGTACTCAGGAATATTCTGAAGACAGAGCAACAGGCAAAAGGAGATTCAGCTCACCCCAGCAGGGAATGGCAGAATCCAGAAAAGCAAGGAAAACAAAACACTAATGCAAAAAGGCAAAGCAGAAATCTTAGCTTTAGATGAGCAGGAATCAGACTGGTTTCCAAGAAGTCCACAGAGAAGTCACCCGCAGGCCAGAAGGGCGTCGGCAGCCTTATATCCAGTCATTAACTCCACTCAGCCAGTCATCATCATCAGCCCCAGGTGTTTGACAATCAGGCTCACTACCTTTCTTCACCAGAAGAGGGAGTTCCTCGGGCCTCAGTAGTGAAGGGGAAATGAACTCCCAACAGAATGGTTCTGAGGGATCGTGCTGAACCAACACAGGAGCAGACATAAAACACTTCTTCAATGCTGCAATGTTGGCGAAACCCAAAAAATGCTGAAGAACCTTGAGGTCTCTGGGTTGCATCCAATTAACAATGGCTTGTACCTTTCCGGGGTCCATACAAAACCCATTGGCAGAGAGGATGAACCCAAAAAAGGAAAGCTCTTTGGACACAAAATGAACGCTTCTCAGGTTTAGCGAACAGGGAGTTCTCCCGTAACCTATGAAGAACCACACTTAAATGACCTATGTGAGATTCTTTGTCAGGTGAAAAAATAATGTCATCCAAATACACAACCATAAAGTGCCCAATGAAATCAGAAAATACATCATTAATGAAGTTTTGAAACACTGCAGGCGCATTCATGAGACCAAAGGGCATGACTAAATTTTCGAACAATCCCTCAGAGGTGAGAAATGCCGTTCTCCACTCGTCTCCTTCCTGAATGCGGATAAGGTTATACGCTCCCCTGAGGTCCAACTTGGAAAACCACTTAGCCCTAGATAATTGGTTGTAAAGGTCTGGAATGAGCGGGAGGGGGTAGGTATTTCTCACCGTAATGTTATTTCGTTCCTGAAAATCAAGGCAAGGGCATAAACCACAATCTTTCTTTTTAACAAAAAAGAATCCAGCAGCCACAGGAGAGACAGAGGGACAGATGCGACCTTTGCGTAAACTTTCTGAGATATAATCTTTCATAGCGGGGGTTGCGGGCCAGAAAGATTGTACAAATGGCCCTTGGGCAATTTAGCACCTGGAATCAGATTAATAGTACAATCACAGGGGCGATGTGGTGGCTAGACCTCAGCCTCTTTTTCGGAAAACACGTATCCAAAACCATTCAGGTACTCCGGAATACCCTCCAGATTAACAGAAGACACCAGAACAGCATAAAGACAACCATTAGAACCCCATTTAACAATATCACTGGATTCCCAGTCAACAACAGGATTGTGCAACTGTAATCAAGGAAATCCCAACACCAGTCCTGCTGGAACGTTATCCAGAAGGTAACATGAAATTCATTCCTGGGGCAAGGAACCCACCTTGAGGAGAAACTCCTCAGACAAATTTAATCACATTTTGAGCCAACGGTGTCTTATCAATGGCAATGATATGGATGGGAGTCTTTAGCCTAACTGTCTCTAACTTAAGTCTTGGACACCAGACTAGAGTCAATAAAGTTCATGGATGATCCACAGTCCACAAAAGCTGAAATGGGTGTATAACCATCTCCAAAACAAAGTTCCACCTCTAACAAAATCTTTTGAAATGAGGAAAATGGTACCTGAGAGACTGGGTGATCTAATTGACAATCACCCAGACTTAAGCGTTTCCTGGCTATTTGTTAGTCGGCGGGCACGAGGGACAGTCCTTCTTCCAATGTCCCAGACTTCAACAATAGAAGCATAATCTCCCTTTGCGTTGCCGCTTCCTCTCCTTCTCCTTGAGGTTAGTGGCCCGAACGTCCATAGTGTCACGATCCATCTTTGGATCTGTCAGAGTCTGGACTCTCACCTTTTTCCTTTCTGGCCCTCGGGGGTTAATATGGGTTTTTGCCCCCGGTGGCCGCTAGTGTTACTACAAGCTTAGTGAGTCTGCTGCTGGGTTTTCCCCCCTCCGGTGGCTGCTGGTGTTACTACATGTTTAATCAGTCAGCAGGTGTGATCACTCCCTCCTTCCTATAAAGGGTCATCAGGTGCTGCACTCACTGTTGGTGATATTATTCCTCAACCAAGCTGAAGTTAGGAGCAGGCTGTGTTACAGTGGAGCTCCAGCTATTTCCCTTTTGGTTGCCTAACTCTGTGGTCCGGTGCATGACTGCAGAGGAAGATAAGTTTTGTTGTTCAGTTGCTTTAACCCCGTGGTGTCTGTTGCATCTTTCCTTTGTGTTATTGGTGCGTGACACATAGGTTCCGTATATGGCATAACGTCAGACTTACTGGATATACTGGAAACTCTCGCTGGATTACTCCTCTCTCCCGCAATCTCAGATCCATGCGAATAGCCTGCATCATGGCTTCCTCCAAAGAACTGGGTGGCGGATGGAGAGCCAGAGCGTCTTTGAGATGATTCGAAAGTTCTCTCCTGAACTGGCATCTTAAAGCAGAGTCATTCCATGACACCTCGGGGGACCACCGTCTAAACTCAGAACAATACCATTCAGCAGTGTATTTACCCTGGGAGAGGCCTATGATCGTGTCCTCTGCCACCCTAACCCGGTCTGTTTCGTCATATATCAGTCCTAAAGCCTCAAAGAACCTATCCACAGACATGCGTTCAGGGGTAGTAGCAGGTAAAGAAAAAGTCCAAGTTTGAGGACCTTCCCGGAGTAAAGATATAATTATCCCCACCCGTTGACTCTCATTTCCTGAGGATCTGTGTCTAAGGGAGAAAAGTACCTTACAACTCTCTGAATATATGAAACTTCTCCTTCTCTTCGGAAAAAGTTTCTGGGAGCCTGACCGTAGGTTCAGGAGAAAGTAAAGAAATATCAATGGGGTTGGACTTTCTAAAGGCTGTTTGTGTCATGGAACCCTGAAAAGATGTAACAGTTTCATTAAGTTCCCTCTGGAGTTGGTTATGGGAAGTGACAAGGGCTCTATGTTCCAATGACTAATCCTGCATCATTTGGGTCAAATTTTACATCTGATCCGCAAGAGTACAAAGCGGATCCATAGCGAGAGAGGAAAGAAAAAAAAAAATGTGTGGCCAGTTATAATGTCACGCTGTAATACTGAGGGTTAATGCAGAATAATACAAACTTCACTAGATGGCCGCAGAGTGGAGAAAGGACTGAATATCCAGCAATTAAGCAGACCAGCAGAATTACAGTGAAGCAACCACTAGGTGGCAACGGAATAGTCAGAGAGCCGAGTCAATACCAGAAGTAACGTAGTACAAAGGGGGAATCCAAAACCCATCACAACTAAGGAGCAGGGGCCGTTAGGGGGAAGGTCAACAGACACATGTAGAGTCAGATGTACGCAGCAGGACAGATCAGGAACTCACCAGAGCCAGTTACACATGCCGAAGGCAAGCAATACACCTGGCACTGCACACAGGTTACAGCACAGAGATATAGCAGACCAGACACAGGAACAAGGCAGGGAAAATTAACCCATGACATGACCAGACCGGGAAAGGAGAGACAAGACAAAAACCCGGCCTGGATCATGACAGATACATTGCGTAAGTAACCACACTCATTTCCATACATGTGGCGTGGAGTTATAGTTTTAGTTCCTGGCAGTGAGTGCACCAGTCCATCCTATGCATATTTGTATAAATGCAAATACTAAGAAAACCTATAAGGCATAAAAAAGTCTATGGACACAATTACAGCAAACTCCAGCACTGTCCTCAACCACTGCTCCCTTACTGCTTCATCTCCTCATCCAAAGGTCTCACTTCTTCCTATTATAATTTTTATTTCTATAGTGCCAACATATTCCGCAGCACTTTACAATTCAGATGGAAGTTGTATAAACAATAAACATGTAATTTCACAGATACCAAGAGAAGTGAGGGCCTTGCTCATAAGCTCACAATCCTTGAGGAAACTGGGGAGACACAAAAGGCAAAAAGTGTTTGTATTGTATAATCCAGCCATCAATATAATAAATCAGATATTCAAATAATGCTCCGGTCACCAGCCAGTATCTATATAAATACAGATACACGGTTCTTGGATGCAGTGGAAACTGATGCTATGAGGGATCAGATTTGAAAACAAATGTTGACATGCTATGTTTAACTGCCCTGGCAATTTGAAAAATATGGCACTTTGACAAATCTTAAAAGGTGCCTTAAGGGCATGTCAAACTAAGAGATATCGCTAGCAATATCGCTATAACTTGTGATGTTATAGTGATATTGCTAGCGATATCGCTATGTCTGATACTTACCTACAACCCGCTCCCCCGATAGTTATCGCTGATCGCGCGAGAACAGGCTGGACTGTTTCTCGTCGTCAGCTTCCTGCGGCGCTTCCTGCTGTGACGACGAGCGACGCGTGGACGCGGGAGGACGCAGGATCGCCTGGTCTGACAGGAAAGTAGCGACCCCCGTCCCCAGCGATGTCGCTAGTGAGATCTGCCTGTGTGGCAGCTCACTAGCGACCACCTAGCGATGTACCAGCGATCCTGACCGCGTCATATCGCTGGTCGGGATCGCTGGTACATCGCTAAGTGTGACAGTACCTTTATCCACAGCTGCATCACTCCTATCTCTCCTCATCCACAGCTCCCTCACTCATCTATCTCTTCATTTACAGCTCCCTCACTCATGCTCTTCCTCTTTTCAACCACAGCTCACTTGTCCCTTCCTCTCCCCAGACACAGCTCCATCTGCTCTTAATCTACAGATCCATAACTCCTCTCCAAATCCACAGCTCCATTACTTCTCTCCTCATTCACAGGCCCATTACTCCTCTTCTCATCCACACTTCACTCTCCCTTTCCTCTTCGGATACAGTTTTCACTTTCCCTCTTTATCCACAGTTCCCTCACTCCTCTCTTCATCCACAGCTTCCACATTCCTTCCTCTCCTCTGACCCAGCTCTATCTTTCCCTCTGCTTCATTACTCCTCTCCCCTTCTTATGCTCAGACAGTTCCTTCATGTTTTTCTTTATCCACAGCTTCCTCGACCCTTCCTTTCCTCATCAACAGCTCCATCATTCCTTCCTCTCCTCACTGTTTCATTGCTCCCACTGCTGCTCATCCACAATTCCCTCTCACCTTCCTTTTCTCAGACACAGTTCTCTCACTCCTTCCTCTCATCCACAGCTCCATTACCAGTGACGCCAACTTAATTTTTTATCTGGACAGCTTCTCAAAAATGTAGAGACCTCCAACTTTTTTTTATGGACACATTATAAAACCATAATAAAACAATTAATATTTTATTTGATACACATTAAAGCCCGCAATGCTGACACGAAGACATTAACTGCATCACTGTGTACTGAAAAATGATAATTACAGTCAAAATAATCTGTTTCTCCAGCTTCAAAAAAAATCAGGGATGCATCAAATTGTTTTTTATTTTTTTTTTACGGTTGGGGAAAAAAGTGCTTTATCCAGGAATTTCTGGATGGTTGGCAGCCCTGTCCATAACTCCTCTCCTCAACCACAGACTCATCACTCCTTTCTCTCCTCAGACATAGCTTCCTCATCTCTTCCTTTCCTCATACACAACCAGGGCTGTGGAGTCAGTGTCCAAATTGGTGAAGTTGGTATAAAATGGACCAACTCCTGAAATATATAATAAATTGTGTTCAGCATTACAATGCATTGTGTGTGCTGTAAATGTTTTCATAATAATTTGGGAACGTTATAAAATGTCCAGTATATGTCTGTTCTATTCCTGATCTATGACGAATCTGTGCTGCATTTTAAATACATGCTCAGTTGTGAGGCAGTGGTTGGAGTCGTGGAGTTGGAAGTCAGGGAAGTCTTGGGCTGGGTTCACACGTAACGGAACTCTTGCGGAAATTACCGCGAGAATTCCGGAATTCCATTCTGCGGGAAAATCGCATTTTATAATTCCCGCGGAAAAACTAGCATTTTGCAAGCGCAATTAGCTTGCAGAATTGCTAGCGTTTTCCAAGCGATCTGGAGCATCGCTTGGAGAACTGATTGACAGGTTGGTCATACTCGTCAAACATAGTGTTTGAGGAGTGTGACCAATTTTTTTTTACTATTGAGGCAGCCTATGCGGCATCAATAGTAAAAGATAGGATGTAAAAAAATAATAATTAAAAAAAAAAATTGTTATTCTCACCTTCCGACGTCCCGCGCAGCCTTCCTGCATCTCTCCACGCTCCCAGTAATCCTTTGCGACAATTACCGCGATGACGTCTGTTCTCACGGGATCGCGACATCTCGCGGTCATTCGCGATGACGTCGCGCGAATGACCGCGAGACTTCGCGATCCCGCGAGAACGGAAGTCATCGCTTGCAAAGGCTTACTGGGAGCGGGAGCGTGGAGAGAGGCGGGAAGGCTGCGCGGGACGTCGGAAGGTGAGAATAACAATATTTTTTATTTTAAATTTTGTTTTTTACAGGGATATGGTACCCAAAGCCTGGAGGACAGTCTCCTCTCCTCCGGGCCGTGGGTACCATCCGCAAATGTTCTGCTTACTTTTCGCACGGTGTGCACAGCCACATGCGGAAAGTAAGCAAAACAATGCATTCCTATGGGTGCGGGATCGCCGCGATTCCGCGAAATTAATGAGCATGCTGCGTTTTTTACCGCGAAGCGATTCCGCCGCGGTAAAAACCGCAGCATTAGCACAGCATTGTGGAACCCCATAGGAATGCATGGGATGCTTATTTTTCGCGGCAAAATCGCGCGGTTAAAACCACCACGGGAAACACGAAAAAAAAAAAACGCCACGTGTGAACTCGGCCTTAGAGTCCGGATTTTTGCTTACCAACTCCACAGCCCTGAACACAATTCCCTCATTCCGTCCTCTCCTCATCCACAGCTTCCTCACTCCTCTCCTCGTCTACAACTTCCTCGCTTCTTCCTCTACTCAGACACAGCTCCCTCACGGCTCCTTTGCTTCTTTCCTTTCCTCCTTTAATCTGAATTATCTAGACATATTATTTAAGTAGGCCAAAGGGTATGAGCTCGAGTTCATGCGAGAATGAATGTTATTGTCACTTTTCCTCCTCAAGACACAGCTCCCACACAACTTTTCCCCTTCAAGACACAGCTCCCACACTTCTTCCTCCCCTCAGTCTTGGCTCCCTCTCCTCAGATACAGCTCCCATCGCTTCTTCCGCTCTGCAGACACAGCTCCCACGCAACTTTTCCGCCTCAAGACACAGCTCCCACGCAACTTTTCCGCCTCAAGACACAGCTCCCACGCAACTTTTCCGCCTCAAGACACAGCTCCCACGCAACTTTTCCGCCTCAAGACACAGCTCCCACGCAACTTTTCCGCCTCAAGACACAGCTCCCACGCAACTTTTCCGCCTCAAGACACAGCTCCCACGCAACTTTTCCGCCTCAAGACACAGCTCCCACGCAACTTTTCCGCCTCAAGACACAGCTCCCACGCAACTTTTCCGCCTCAAGACACAGCTCCCACGCAACTTTTCCGCCTCAAGACACAGCTCCCACGCAACTTTTCCGCCTCAAGACACAGCTCCCACGCAACTTTTCCGCCTCAAGACACAGCTCCCACGCAACTTTTCCGCCTCAAGACACAGCTCCCACGCAACTTTTCCGCCTCAAGACACAGCTCCCACGCAACTTTTCCGCCTCAAGCCACAGCTCCCACGCAACTTTTCCGCCTCAAGACACAGCTCCCACGCAACTTTTCCGCCTCAAGACACAGCTCCCACGCAACTTTTCCGCCTCAAGACACAGCTCCCACGCAACTTTTCCGCCTCAAGACACAGCTCCCACGCAACTTTTCCGCCTCAAGACACAGCTCCCACGCAACTTTTCCGCCTCAAGACACCGCTCCCACGCAACTTTTCCGCCTCAAGACACCGCTCCCACGCAACTTTTCCGCCTCAAGACACCGCTCCCACGCAACTTTTCCGCCTCAAGACACAGCTCCCACGCAACTTTTCCGCCTCAAGACACAGCTCCCACGCAACTTTTCCGCCTCAAGACACAGCTCCCACACAACTTTTCCGCCTCAAGACACAGCTCCCACACAACTTTTCCGCCTCAAGACACAGCTCCCACACAACTTTTCCGCCTCAAGACACAGCTCCCTCACTTCTTCCTCCCCTCAGTTTCGGCTCCCTCTCCTCAAATACAGCTCCCATCGCTTCTTCCTCTCTGCAGACACAGCTCCCACACAACTTACCCTCCTCAGACACAGCTCCCACACAACTTACCCTCCTCAGGCACAGCCCCCTTGCTTTTTCCCCATCCTCAGACACAGCTCCCTCACAACATCCCCTCAGACACAGCTCCATCGCTTCTTCCTCCCCTCAGTCTCGGCTCCCTCTCCTCAGACACAGCTCCCTCACTTCTTCCTCCCCTCAGTCTCGGCTCCCTCACTTCTTCCTCCCCTCAGTCTCGGCTCCCTCTCCTCAGACACAGCTCCCTCACTTCTTCCTCCCCTCAGTCTCGGCTCCCTCTCCTCAGACACAGCTCCCTCACTTCTTCCTCCCCTCAGTCTCGGCTCCCTCACTTCTTCCTCCCCTCAGTCTCTGCTCCCTCTCCTCAGGCACAGGTCCCTCGCTTCTTCCTCCCCTCAGTCTCGGCTCCCTCTCCTCAGGCACAGGTCCCTCGCTTCTTCCTCCCCTCAGTCTCGGCTCCCTCTCCTCAGGCACAGGTCCCTCGCTTCTTCCTCCCCTCAGTCTCGGCTCCCTCTCCTCAGGCACAGGTCCCTCGCTTCTTCCTCCCCTCAGTCTCGGCTCCCTCTCCTCAGGCACAGGTCCCTCGCTTCTTCCTCCCCTCAGTCTCGGCTCCCTCTCCTCAGACACAGCTCCCTCACTTCTTCCTCCCCTCAGTCTCGGCTCCTTCTCCCAGATACAGCTCCCATCGCTTCTTCCTCTCTGCAGACACAGCTCCCACACAACTTACCCTCCTCAGACACAGCTCCCACACAACTTACCCTCCTCAGGCACAGCCCCCTTGCTTTTTCCCCATCCTCAGACACAGCTCCCTCACAACATCCCCTCAGACACAGCTCCCTCACTTCTTCCTCCCCTCAGTCTCGGCTCCTTCTCCCAGATACAGCTCCCATCGCTTCTTCCTCTCTGCAGACACAGCTCCCACACAACTTACCCTCCTCAGACACAGCTCCCACACAACTTACCCTCCTCAGACACAGCCCCCTTGCTTTTTCCCCATCCTCAGACACAGCTCCCTCACAACATCCCCTCAGACACAGCTCCATCGCTTCTTCCTCCCCTCAGTCTCGGCTCCCTCTCCTCAGGCACAGGTCCCTCGCTTCTTCCTCCCCTCAGTCTCGGCTCCCTCTCCTCAGACACAGCTCCCTCACCTCTTCCTCCCCTCAGTCTCGGCTCCCTCTCCTCAGACACAGCTCCCTCACCTCTTCCTCCCCTCAGTCTCGGCTCCCTCACCTCAGACACAGCTCCCTCACCTCTTCCTCCCCTCAGTCTCGGCTCCCTCACTTCTTCCTCCCCTCAGTCTCGGCTCCTTCTCCCAGATACAGCTCCATCGCTTCTTCCTCTCTGCAGACACAGTCCCCACACAACTTCCCCTCCTCAGGCACAGGTCCCTCGCTTCTTTCTCTCTGACACACACAGCTCCCTCGCTTTTTCCTCACCTTATCAGAGACACGGCTCTCACGCCTTCCTTTCATCATCCACACCCCGTCACATGGCGGCGCCTCCTCCTCTCCCTCCCTGTAGCCCTCGTCCGCCCCTTCAGTTCAGTGTCCGTCTTGCGCTCAGAGATAACGTGCAGGATGTACACAACGATGTCGTGCTAACTTATGGCCTTGGCGATATGAGACGCGTCCAGATAACGAGGCTGGACGTGCAGCGCGGCGGGTCGGGCTATAGTGTGCCGCTGATTCATGTGGACGAGGAGGCTGCGGGCTGCACACACCGCATGTGAGTACGGGGGTCTGCGCCATGGGGTGGGTCCCAGGCTAGTAAAGCCATGGACTTCTTACAGTGTGTATGATGGAGGCATGCTACTGCACCCATAGGTGCCTTGTACCGGCTTATGGTTGTCACTACATGCCCCATGGCAGTGGAGCAATAGGGCACAGAGAGAAACCCTCTTCAGAGACTAGTAGCTGGAAGTAATGTGTCACACAGAGTGCAGCTTCAAAACGGCCTTTTCCTGACAATTCCTGAACTAGTTGGTGGAGGAAAAAGTGAGTTTTGTTAGTATGGCGTTGTGCTTTGTTGGCATGAATTCGGTTCTGTTCATGTGAGGGCTTTATCCAGCTAATTGAATGGAAGAAAAGCTGCAGTACCCTGCACAGCCACTGCTACGAGTTCTGCGCTGTGGAGTTCGAGCATTGTAAACAATGACGGGAGACGGGACTTGCCGGGATGCAGCTGCACCTAATCAGCTGATTGCTGGGGTACGAAATACTCATGGGCATCCTAAAGGCCTCGTACACAGTGGACTAAGATCGGCCAAACCCCCTGATAAGGACGGGTGTAGCTGACCACCCAGTGTGTATGGGGGGCTCCCGACTCTCCCCTTGTCAGAGGATGTGAAGGAAGATAAGAGAGCGAGTGCTCCTCTGTATGGGAGAGTCGGGCTAGTGGCCGAATAATCATTGGGCCGTCAAACTAAAGTGTGTGGGGCAGTGGCGGATTAAGTGGACTATGGGCCCGGGGCTGTTCATAAAACCTGGGCCCCTGTGCCCCCCTTCCCACCTGAGCGCTGCGGTCCCAGTGCGGGAATTGACAGCCGTACGGACCGCAGCACTTGGTTTGCTGCGGGTCCATACGGAAAACCCGCCACCATTCCACCACATGTGGACATGGCCTAAAAAGACGTTGCACATAAGCTGTAGGCCTACGGCCAATACGCACAAAATCGCCCAACGTGATCCTGGCCATAGGGGATCCACTTTAATGTCCCCACTTTAATTTGAAGTCCCCTTACTTCATCCATTGCAGTCCCCTATCACCCACTCACTTTATCTGCAGTGCCACTTCATCATTTGCAGCCCCTTATCCCCCCTTCCATTTCATCATGTGCAGTCCCCTTCCCCCCCCAACTTTATGTGCAGCCCCACTCCCCCATCATCATGTGCAGTTAATTTTACCCCCACATCATGTGCAGTCCCCCTTACCCCCACTTCATGTGCAGTGCCCCTTACCCCCAATTCATCATGTGCAGTCCCCCTTACCCCCAATTCATCATGTGCAGTCCCCCTTACCTCCAATTCATCATGTGCAGTCCCCCTTACCCCCAATTCATCATGTGCAGTCCCCCTTACCCCCAATTCATCATGTGCAGTCCCCCTTACCCCCAATTCATCATGTGCAGTCCCCCTTACCCCCAATTCATCATGTGCAGTCCCCCTTACCCCCAATTCATCATGTGCAGTCCCCCTTACCCCCAATTCATCATGTGCAGTCCCCCTTACCCCCAATTCATCATGTGCAGTCCCCCTTACCCCCAATTCATCATGTGCAGTCCCCCTTACCCCCAATTCATCATGTGCAGTCCCCCTTACCCCCAATTCATCATGTGCAGTCCCCCTTACCCCCAATTCATCATGTGCAGTCCCACTTACCCCTTAATTCATCATGTGCAGTCCCCCTTATCCCCCACTTCATCATGTTCAGCCCCACTCACCCCCCCTTCATCATATGCAGCCCCACTCACCCCCCTTCATCATGTGCAGCCCCACTCATCCCCCCTTCATCATGTGCAGCCCCCACTCATCCCCCCTTCATCCTGTGAAGCCCCCACTCATCCCCCCTTCATCCTGTGAAGCCCCCACTCATTCCCCCTTCATCCTGTACAACCCCAGTCACCCCCCTTCATCCTGTACAACCCCAGTCACCCCCCTTCATCCTGTACAACCCCAGTCACCCCCCTTCATCCTGTACAACCCCAGTCACCCCCCTTCATCCTGTACAACCCCACTCACCCCCCTTCATCCTGTGAAGCCCCCACTCATCCCCCCTTCATCCTGTGAAGCCCCCACTCATCCCCCCTTCATCCTGTGAAGCCCCCACTCATCCCCCCTTCATCCTGTGAAGCCCCCACTCATCCCCCCTTCATCCTGTACAACCCCAGTCACCCCCCTTCATCCTGTACAACCCCACTCAACCCCCTTCATCCTGTGTAGCCCCAATCACCCACCTACAGCCCCCAGTCACCCCCCCCTTCATTGTGTACAGCCCCCACTCACCCCCTCCCCCATTTAATTCATTTTATAAATAAAAAAAAAATAAATAAAGTTCCCCATACTTGCCTCACAGCCGGCTCGCTCCCCAGCAGCGCCTCTGCTTTCAGCATCCTCCGGGACATGTCGGCGCGTGCACGATGACGTCATCGCGCACGCCCGACATCTGACCCGGAAGTACAGCCGAAGGGAGCCGGAGCTGAGCAGCCGTCAAGGTGACGGCCGTGCACAGCTCCCGGCCCCGGCCTCATAGAATGTGACGCGGGCGGCTGTCTGCTGCCGGCGGCGTCACAGCACAGGGCACGGCCGGCACTGTACAGGTGCTGGGGGAGCGGCCCGGGGGGCATTTGCCTCTCTGACACCCGGCCCAGCCCGCCCCTGGGCCCCCAAAAAACCTTGGGCCCGGGGCGACCGCCCCATCCGCCCCTATTAAGATCCGCCACTGGTGTGGGGGGCTAAAGGTTAGATCAGTGGTCGGAGGAGTCCTTGAAATAGGCAATAAGTGTTTTATCAGTAACTGGTTAGATCTGGAATGTGAGCTGTCACTGTACTGGGGATGCCAGCCGTTTATATGGCACATCACCACTGGCGGCCTAGACTATTGGGGGCTATATTGGACTTATGAAGGGCTAGAGCATTCTGAGTAGTGGCACATGCTACTCATGCTGTGCTGGGCTCTAAACTGTGATATAGGTGTGCGTGTGTCTATTCATTGATGTGTATGTATATGTCTCTATAGATATTTATAATCCGCAGTGGAAATCTGCAGGAAAAATGCAGGTCGTTTGACCTGCGGATTTCTCCAATTCTGCGCGGAAATATCCGCAGGGCAAAAAAGTACGTGTGCAATCAGCCTTAGCGATCAATAAGTTATCCTCCTGTGGACTAAATGGTAATTGCAAACTGTTTATAGTTAGCGAAGGCATCTGTAAGGATAACTTTATTTCGAGATGATGTAGAGGTCTCTGCATCAGTCTCCGAAACGTAAATATTGTGTGATCCCTCCATATAGAATCTAATGTGTACTGATGCTTAAAAAGCACAAAATATCACAGTGCCTCATCATTGTCAATTGCCTGAACAATCTAACAGGAATGGTTCAGAGAATTAATATGCTCACGTATGGGTAAGGCCAGAATTGGTTTTCAGATCATAGCTGAGAAACGCAGTGGTGAGAGAGAGAGAATTTTTTTTTTGTCCGGCACCCAAAAAGAATCTCGGGTTAAATCAGTGTCTGGAGGATCCGCCAGAGAAAAAAACGTTGCAAGCTCCGTTTTGATATCTTTGAGGATGGTGACGGACAGCAACTTTTGGCGGATCCTCAAAAAAAAACGGATGCAACGGACGGCAATCCGTCACAATCCGCCATTAATGAAAGTCAATGGGGGAAAAAACGGATCCTCAAAAGAAAATTGAGGATCCGTTTTTTTCAAAACCTGGCGGATTGTGACTGATTGTAAAAAACTGAAGTGTGAAAGAGGCCTTAGGTGCCGCCACATCTTTCAAATTGCCTAATAAACAATCGGTTGATTTTGCGGATGATCAGTTGTCTGACCCACTCAACATAACAATCAGACTTCTGGTTTTGCAAGAGAATCAGTTTTTTCCCCTTCAAAACCAAATAACTAAGGACTCATTCAGACACGAGATTTTTTATTTTTTTTGATAGGCAAAAAAACCTGTCCCAAGTTTTATCTGGGTTTGTGATCGTTTTTTCATTAGTGCTCAGTCAGGGTCAGTTTTTATCAGTGGTTTTCTCATATGTAAAAATAAATACATTGCAAAGCCTCTCCTATGTATCAGTGACAATGTTAATCATGGCCAAGACACAGGTTACATACTGATACTTTCTGTCTGCTGTCTCTTATTTTTATAGACCCACAGACTTGCATGAGTAACTTTAATTTGTTGGGCCTGCACGGTGGCTCAGTGGTTAGCACTACAGCCCTAGAGTTCTGGGTTCAAATCCCACCAAGGAAAACATCTGCAAGGAGTTTGTATGTTCTCCCCGTGTTTGCGTGGGTTTCCTCCGGGTTCTCAGGTTTTTTTCTGCACTCCAAAGACATACTGATATGGAATCTAGATTGTGAGCCCTAATGGAGACAGTGATGATGATGTATGTAAAGCGATGTGAATTAAGATAGCGCTATATAAGCAAAGGATAATAAATATGTGACACATGTCAACAAAAATGACATGGACATGTGAATACTGCCACAGATTAAAAGGGCTATGTGTTCTATCCATCAAAAATTTTTGATACAACACATTTGTGATTCACGGATGTCTCAGTGAGGCTTAGTCCGAATTCAGACACGGTCTAAGTGCAGTCAGCAATGCAACAGAGTGACAGCGGGGCTCCTGACCTGAGTTTATCAGCCTCTCAGTCATATATGACGTAGTCAAATTTGGGTATTATGCTTTGCTTATATAGCCCTATCTTATTCCGCAGCGCTTTACATACATGTCATCGCTGTTCCCAATGAAGCTCACAATCTAAATTCCCTATGGGTATGTCTTTGGAGTGTGGGAGGAAACTGGAATACCTGGAGGAAACCCATACAAACTCCTTGCAGATGTTGTCCATGGTGGGATTTTAACCCAACACCCGAGCGCTGCATGGCTGCAGTGCTAACCACTGCATGGCTGCAGTGCTAACCACTGAACCACCGTGCTGCTCTAAGGCTATGTGCCCACGTAGCGTTTTATTCCGGACACTAAAAACCGGACTCCTTCCCAGAAATTGCGCGGTTTTTCCGCGCGACTTCACCACGATTATGTTCGCGATTTTGCCGCGATTTTCACGTGCGATATTCAAGCACTTTCCAAGCGATTTGACAAGTGTGAGCAGATTTTTACTATTTAGGCCGCCTATGCGGCATCAATAGTAAAAGATAGAATGTAAAAAATAATAAAAAAATAAAAAATCGGGTATATTTACCTTCCGACGTCCCACGCTGCATTCCAGGGCCTCAGCGTTCCCAGTAATGCCTTGCGAGACCTGTGATAACGTTGGTCTCGCGTTACTATAGCGATTTCGCGAGACCACGTCATCACATGACCTTGCCGCAAGGCATTACTGGGAACGCTGAGGCCGGGAATGCAGCGCGGGACGTCGGAAGGTAAATATACTCCGATTTTTTATTCTTTTTTTTTTTACAGGGGTATGGTACCCAGGGCCTGGAGGACAGTCTCCTCTCCTCCACACCGTGGGTACCAACCGCACATGAGACGCTTAACTTCCCGCATGGTGGGCATAGCCACATGCGGGAAGTAAGCGATTCTCATGCATTCCTATGGGTGCGGAATCGCGGCAATTCTTAGCGATTCCGCACAAAAGAATGACCATGCTGCGATTTTTTTCTGCGATGCGATTTCGCCGCGGAAAAAAGTGCAGCATTAGCACAGCATGTGCGGAATGCCATAGGAATGCATGGGGGGCGTTCTGTACACGATTTTTAAACGTTTTCGCGGCAAAAACGCTTAAAAATCGCTACGTGGGCACACAGCCTAAAGGAGACTTGCTTACAGTCTGTGCATTCTGGTCCGTACTCAGACCATGATGCACTGATGTCTGAATCTGGTCTGAAATGCAATTTTAAAAACCACACCAGCACCTGTTGACTGCGATTCTCGGCTACATTATGGCCATGATGTGCAAACCTGGTCTATAATGAAAACTCGCATGTAGAATAAGTAACACCAGCTGCATCTTATTTGTTTGCACTAGACAGTAAGCGGTGCCCTAGTGCTGGAAAGCTGCGGATGTGTGCGCTGCAGACACTAGATGTGCAAGACAATGGGAGGAGGAGGTATAGACACTTAAACAAATGCTTGCACATTTCATTACTTGATATTGATGTAAAGGCAAATGGGCAGTCAATGAAAAAAAAATCATTAGCATACAATTGACATGGAAATTTATTTTAATGAAGTGGACAAAGAGCCACCATATACATAATAAAAGCTACAATAGTAGCAGAAATAAGCTGTTAAATGTGGAGAATCACATTCAGGTGATATGTTAATTCCGTTAGTTAACATGACAGACAGGCTGTATATACATAAAACCAAAGGAAGCTCAAAGCCAGTAATGGAAAGGTACATTTATACTGCACGATTGTTGTGTTCATAGCAATACTTGTTTCCTGATAATCGTGCAGTGTAAACAGGCTGCGGATCACCCAACAATCGAGCAAATGATCTTCGTTTTTGTCAGTAAATCATGCTACAGAACTCGAGCTATTGAGAGCAATGGCAACATATGTAGCACTGAATGATCTATTACAGAACATTCAGCGCGCATCAGGAGTGTGGTCCGCCTGTTTAAACGGACACACAATTTACTGTTCGGCGGTTGTTAGCTGTAAACGCGCCTTATTTACTGATGATGTAAATGGAGAGAAGGACTGGACTATTCAAACTCCCAAGTGTTTAGTTCCCAGGGGAGGTAAGCTGCCAGCAGAGGAGCATTTTTCTGCACTTGTTAGTACAGCCTTCCTCACAGACTACATAGCTCTCCTGTTCTCACAATGGTTTAAGAATGAAGAAGCATGTGACCAAATCTGCCCATCAGCCGCCTCCAAGTGCAGGAGGAAAACCTGTAATACTTATATTAGCAAGTGCCAAAAAATCCTGTCCCCAACACATTCGGTACAATAAAGTTGATAAACTCCTTTTTTAAGGGGCACTCCGATCAAAGAAGAAAAGTCTGCTAAATTCTGACAGGGTGTGATGCTATGGAGAAGCTAGATGAGACTCCTCAGCATGTGATCAAAAGTATGCAAATATCACACTGGCATTGGAAATACAGGGTAATCCTTACAATATTCATCTTTTCATTATCCATTTGTCAGACGCAGCCACTGAGTCTCACAAGAGGTGTGAAAGCCAGCAGTTCTGTTCTGTTAGGTGCCACAATTCACAAAATGCCTTCAAACAAACAAGTGCTCTTTTGTTTTATCTCCCACTTGATATGAGACAAAATAACTGCTGGTGACAAATGGGAAGATGTAAGGCAGCTTATATTGTCCTTATGCTGATAATGTGTTAGACACTGCAGCTTATTGTAGCACTACTTATTGAGCACTACTATTAAGTGGTGGCTGCAGTTTACTCAGTTGCTCTGGAGTGCAACTGTAGATAAGTTAAAATCAATTCAATGAATACAATTGATTAGCTCCTTACAATGCGACCTTTCATGGAGAAACATATATTGCAAGTGATCATTCTTTGACTTGATTTATTAGAAGCAGAAAAATTAGCAAATGTAAAGATCTAAGTTGATTTGTTATGGCTAGATGACTGGGTTCAGAGGATGTTCAACTACCCAGACTTGCTGCATATCCTGGTAGGCGGTGGTTCCTATCAATAGAAGTTTAGGGAATGACAATCAATAACTGGATCATGAGTGCCCAATGCTCATTAATGCTTTGAGGGGAGTGAAGGTTAGCCCTTCTGGTCTGATGCCACAGAACAACTTGTACAGTTTTGTTCCTTAAGGTACTGTCACACTTAGCGATGCACCAGCGATCCCGACCAGCGATATGACGCGGTCAGGATCGCTGGTGCATCACTAAATGGTCGCTAGTGAGCTGCCACACAGGCAGATCTCACCAGCGACATAGCAGCGGTCGGGGGTCGTTACCTGTCAGACTAGACGATCCTGACGTCCTCCCGCCCGCGTCCACGCGACGCTCGTCGGCGCCACAGGAAGCTGACGGCGAGAAACGGTCCAGGACGTTCTCACGCGATCAGCGATAACCAGCGGGGGAGCGGTCGGAGGTAAGTATCAGACATAGCAATATCGCTATAACGTAACAAAAACCTGTGACGTTATAGCGATATTGCTAGCGATATCACTTAGTGTGACAGGCCCTTTACAGATGCTTTTTTTGGAGATTGCAAAGATCTGCATAAGCAATGAGTGCAGGTGATTAGAGTCATGTAGGCCAGCTGAGCTCAGGCAAGCCTGTTGGAGGCGCTGTGGGTGAGGCTGGGTCCGCAGCTACACATCTGAGATTAAGGATGAGAGGACAATTAATGTTGGAGAATGATGGCAGCTTTGACCGTATCATAGATACCACAGCCAAAGTTTGCATTGTGCAGGTGTCATTGCAGAAAAACGCAATTGAATGGGATATCACTACAGTACTGTGACAAGAACGATAAGTTTAAAGCAGCTGTTTCCGACTTTTGCAGCTTGCTTGCAGTATTGTACTAGAGGTGGCAATGCAACCCCACCCACATTACACTGCAATCTCCAATATCACTGTTTAGCACCCTCTCTAATGGCAGATGCTGATTTACCATAAGGCTATGTGCACACGCTGCGGATTCTGCTGCGGATCCGCAGCGTTTCTGACCCTGCGGGTCCGCAGCAGTTTCTGCTGTGTTGTACGTTATCATTGTTTTCAATGGTGAAACTAAAAGCGCTGTGCACATGCTTTGAATTTTTCCGCGCGGATTTGCTGCGGGTTACAATCCGCAGCATGTCAATTCTTTGTGCGGAATCCGCTGCTGTTTCACACCTTATCCATTATGAGGTGTGAAACCGCAGGGCTAAACCGCAGGACTTTTGACCTGCGGATTTACCTGCGTTTTTTTACAAATCCGCAGCTCTCAAAAGTACGTGTGCACATAGCCTAAGATATAGTGGGGATAATATACCAGAGGGTATAGGCGGTGAAAATATACCAAAGTATGCAAGTGAGGGGTGACTATGTACTGAATGATACAAGGTGAAATCCTATTAGATACGGATGAGATGTGAGTGATCGTAGAAAATAATACCTGCACAAATTTTGACTTGGACTATGGCCAGACTACCAGTATTTAGTCAGTATTTCACATCAGTATTTGTAAGCCAAAACCCGGAGTGGGTCAAACATGCAGAATTGGTGACATGTTTCTTTTATACCTGTAAGAGAATGGTCAGCTATAATATACTGAACTGCCGTGATAAATCAGGCAACCATCTTGTGAAAGTTAGGAAATAGATTCAACTTTTACAATAGAACTAATAAAATGTACTTTGGAAAAGTGGATGGAGGATGTAAAATGAGATCATGTCCACTAGCAAACTTAGCAGACATGCATAAAAGAAAATTGGATCAATAGGGGAATAGGGTTAACAAATATATGGTCAATGTGTGTATACGTGATAGTGTTGGTAGAGAACAAACTCATTAAAATGTCAAATGCATGAATTTGTGGATTCAGTCTGGAAGCAGTGATAAGATTGAGGACAGTAGCTATAGATAACAATGACTTTTATGGGTTTTAATGTTTGGGATATCCGAGAAGTATCATTTCTCCTTGTGGAGAATGACATGCTAAGCATGTCGAGGTGAGGAGACTTAAAGCCGCAATGCTCCTCTGGGAAATATGCTAATTATGCAAATTGTCTCTTCAGAGAGGAAGAGGACTAGAACTCTAGTGCCACCTATTGGAGGTAGCAATCCTAAAAGTCAATGTTGACCCTTTAACGAGCCTAGTTACATGACTTAGGATAAAAGCCAGAACCTCCATTTGCAGACACTGTGTTGCGGGGTACTGCCTGCCTCTCATCAGTGCAAAGTGGGAGATCTGGTTTGGCTGTGAGAGATCGCGTTATGCTATACCGTTAACGCAGCCTGTCAACGATATGCGTTGAACGGACTGCTTAACATAATGTGAACTTAGCCTAATACAGCTCCATACTTCCTGCCAGAGCTCAAGTACGCTCTTTCTGCTGGTAGGCTGCAGCTCTCGCTTGACACAAACTGTGTCACAAGATTGCCCGGGGGACACAGTAATTGCAGCAGAGGAGCGTCATCAGTCTGGCAGGTTTGTATCCTTTTTCAATTTTTCAGCACATTTGAGACATTTGTAAGAGGATGGTCCTATAGTGGACAAACCCTTTTATGTTTTGATCTTTTGCCACTAATGATATCTAACATATCTTGAGGATAGGTGAAAAATGTATGATTGCTAGCAGGCTGTCCCTGCAGACAGACTTAAGGCCCCATCTCACATAGCGAGATCGCGCTAGCGAGATTTCTAATGCGTCACCGATTTTTTTTTTTTTTTTTTTTTTGACGCAACAGCAATCTCGCCTGCGATCTCGCTACATGTGACGCGCAGCAGCGACCGGCCCCCCTGCTGGATATCGCTGATTGTGCAGGAATGTCCTGGGCCATTTTTTCATCGTCGAGGTACCACTGGCCAGCGCGCATCACTGTGTTTGATCGCTGGATCGTTGCTGCGTCGCTGAAGAGATCTGTCTGTTTAGCAGCTTACTAGTGATCATTTAGCAAAGCACCAGCGATCCCTAACAGCTCGCATCGTTGTCGGGATCGCTGGTGCGTCGCTAAGTGAAGCGGGGACCCTTAAAGCCCCGTCACACTAAGCGACTTACCAGCGATCCCGACACCGATATGAAGGTGTCAGGATCGCTGGTAAATCGCTATGTGATCGCTGGTGAGCTGTCACACAGACAGCTTCACCAGCGATCAGCACAGCGATGCCGATACCACATCGCTGGCCATCCTGTAAAAAATAGAATCAAAATAAAAAATATAGTTATTCTCACCTTCCGACGTCCTGTTCAGCCATCCCGCCTCTCTCCACGCTCCGGTCCCAGTGATCCTTTGCACGAATGACCGCGAGATGTCACAGTCTCGCGGGATAACAAAGTCTCGCGGTCATTCGTGCAAAGGATCACTGGGACCGGAGCGTGGAGAGAGGCGGGATGGCTGAACGGGACATCGGAAGGTGAGAATAACTATTTTTTATTTTTTTTATTATTTTTTACACCTGATCGCTGGTCTCCCGCCTGTCACACACACCGATGCGTGCTGGCCAGCGGGAGACCAGCGACCAAAGAAATGTCCAGAGATTTCTTGCAGCGATCAGCGATACCGGCAGGGGGGCCGCTCGCTGATCGCTGTCACACACAGCAATCTCGCTGGTGAGATCGCTGTTATGTCACAAAAGTTGTGACTCAGCAGCGATCTCGCTACCGAGATTGTTTAGTGAGACGGGGCCTTTAGACATTTATCACTGATCCTGGTAAGTGTTTGAATAAAGTATTATCTACTTTGGAATGCCATGAGGTATGACCTATATCTGACAAATCTGAGTTAGTGCAAATTCCATAGATAGTAAGCTTGTGAGCAGGGCCCTCACTCCTCTTGGTATCTGTTGATTTATGTGATTCTAATCACACTGTTATTCTGTATTGTCTTTTATTGTCTGTACAAGTTCCAGTCTAATGTATATTGTAAACGTATAGTGCTGCTGAATATCTTGGCGTTATAGAAATACAATTAGGTATCCCCTTGGCGAAGAATACTTCTCTTAGCAATTTTTTGAGGAGTATTTTTACCTGTAAAAAATGTAGTACGTTTGTTCAGTAATGAGCTCCTCTGAGACACGGACGTGTCCAGAACGAACACTACTCTCCGAGGCAGCCTTTGATGGTTTTTTTTCTTATATTCCACTCAGTACCTTTTGCATTGTCACTTTTATATAGGTTTCTTTTTGTTTTTAAATATCTGCATTGATTTATGGCGGCAATATGTAGTATTATGTTGTCTCTGAAGATCTATTTAGTCGCATGATTGCGAGATCCCCTTTGTGGCCCTTAGAGGAGTCACAAAGAAATTGAAATGTCACGTAGAGCAATCCCGATGTACAATGTAACTTAGGCTGAGTTCACACGTTGCATTTTTGTCGCGTTTCCGCGGCGGTTTTAGCCGCGCGATTTTGCCGCGAAAAATAAGCATTCCATGCATTCCTATGGGATTCCGCAATGCTGTGCTAATGCTGCGGTTTTTACCGCGGCGGAATCGCTTTGCGGTAAAAACCGCAGCATGCTCATTAATTTTGCGGAATCGCGGCGATCCCGCACCCATAGGAATGCCTTGTTCCGCTTATTTCCCGCATGTGGCTGTGCACACCATGCGGAAAGTAAGCAGAACATTTGCGGATGGTACCCACGGTCCGGAGGAGAGGAGACTGTCCTCCGGGCTTTGGGTACCATATCCCTGTAAAAAATAGAATTTAAAAATAAAAAATATTGTTATTCTCACCCTCCGACGTCCCGCGCAGTCTTTCCGCTTCTCTTCACGCTCCCGTTCCCAGTAGTCCTTTGCGAAAATGCCCGCGATGGCGTCCGTTCTCGCGGGATTGCGAAGTCTCGCGGTCATTCGCGCGACGTCATCGCGAATTACCGCGAGACGTCGCGATCCCGCGAGAACTGACGTCATCGCGGGCATTTTCGCAAAGGATTACTGGGAACGGCTGCGCGGGACGTCAGAAGGTAAGAATAACACCATTTTTTATTTTTTTTTACATTTTATCTTTTACTACTGATGCTGCATAGGCGGCCTCAGTAGTAAAAAGTTGGTCACACTTGTCAAACACTATGTTTGACGAGTGTGATCAACCTGTCAATCAGTTCTCCAAGTGATGCTACAGATCGCTTAGAAAACGCTAGAATTCTGCAAGCTAATTACGCTGGCAAAATGCTAGTTTTTCCGCGGGAATTTAAAATGCGATTTTCCCGCGGAATGGAATTCCGGAATTCTCGCAGTAATTTCCGCGAGAGTTCCGGTACGTGTGCACATAGCCTAAAGTTGTTTGTGTGGTACTGCACTGAAGTGTCTGGAATTAATGATGACCATTTTGAGCACCACATGTAATTGCAGAAGTCAATTATGACTTACAGCTACCCTTTCTTGTTTGTAAAGTCTTTTAAGGCTGTGTGCCCGCATAAGTGGTTTTTTTTGTGCGCGTTTTTGCAGCGTTTGTCCCGGTCAAAACGCTTCAAAAACACGTACAAGAAGCATCCCATTCATTTTAAATGAATTCCGCACTTTTTTTGCACATTGATGCATTTTTTCCACGAAAAAACGCTTCACGGTAAAAAAACGCAGCATGCGCATTAATTTTGCGGAAAAGTCCACGTTTTTAGCTATTTTCTATGAGTCAGAAGACGTGCGGAAAAAACGCATCAAAAACGTGCGGAAAACGCGGAATAAATAAAATGCTTGTTTTCTGGGAAGGAGTCCGGTTTTGAAGCAGACATTTTCTGCATTTGTGAGCACATAGCCTAATACTGCTTTCATGCAGATATTTTTCATGTTGAATTGACTATACATTTTTTGGACCACTGTGTATTCAAGACCAATGCAAATTGTCTCTTCAGAGAGGAAGAGGACTAGAACTCTAGTGCCACCTATTGGAAGTAGCAATCCTAAGTAGCAATCCTATTGCGGCTTTAACTCTCCTCATCTTGGCATGCTTAGCATGTCATTCTCCGCAAGAAGAAACAATAATTCTTCAAGACCTACCTATAAAACACATTTTCATTCCTGGCTATTGTTCTTGGCATCTTTATTCCATTGCAAAACTAGTAAAGCGGATCGGTCACCAAATTTCACAATATAAACTGTATATAGGAGGCAGCCTGCTGGCACTATAATAGCTTCCTGTTCCATTGCTAACTTTTGGGAACCATCAACTGTGCACAAAGAATGGGTTGGCCTTTGTACATTAACCCCTTAGTGACGGGAGCCAATGTTAACCTTAATGACCTGGCCAAATCTTTAAAATCTGATCAGTCACTTCATGGGGTAATAACTCTGGAATGCTTCAACGTATCCCTGTGATTGAGTTTTGTTTTTTTCCTTGTGACACATTGTACTTGTGTTTATTTGTGAAAATTTTGGATTTGTAATGACGATTTTGAAAAATTCCCAATCTTCAAGTGTTCAATCTTTATATCCTTAAACTAGTTAGTCATGCTGTACAAAATAATTAATAACATTTCCCGTGTCTACTTTACTTTACATAATTTATTCAAACGTCTCTTGTTGGATGTTAGAAGGGTCATGCAGACACTGGAAGGTACAGTGCTGATATACTACTCACATTTTCCCGTCAGTCCCCTGATCCTGCTCTGTTGATAATGGCATTTGCTGCTTATATGATACTTTTTATGCATGCATTTATAAAAATCATCACTAGCGATGTGACTTGTTATATACTGATGTGGATGCCAGCATAAGTAGCAGGTGATATTTTTAAGTTAATTAGGAAATAGGCATTTTTCTTTTCTTGAATGTGATACAGGCATTTAACCCTTACTATGTTGATTCATCAAGGCCCCAATATACATTCCACTTTGGAAGTTATTACTTAGCTACTTATATACATTGGTATACTTAATTACTCATTGATCTTTGGCCTACTAATCTAACTCCTGAGGGTTTATTATATAGTACACAATATCGGTTCTATGACCTTTATTGTGTCATTACTTGCATTTGTTGCCCTTGATGACTGCTTATGTCTACATTTTTAAATTATATCAATAAAATCTTATAATGGTATGGCACACAGCTTCCAGCGGTTTTTCTTTTTTGATTTATGGGTTAAAAGTTTAGTAATGATTTCTAATTTCTTCTAAAAATTTACAAAACCTGTTTCTTTTGGGACCTGTTCAAATTTACTTGGACTTTGGAGGTATATTTTTTGGAAACGCTCCAAAAGTGATACTATTTTAAAACACACCCCTCAAATACTTCAAAACTGCTGTCAGGAAATTTTTTAATCTTTCCAGTGCTACACAGAAATTAATGCAAATTCGATTGAAAAAAAAACTGTAATTTTTACTCTAAAATGTTGCTTTAGCTCAAATTTTTTCACTTTTGCAAGAATAGAACGCAAGAAAATGGACCCCACAATTTGTTACTTAGTTTCTTATGAGCGCACTGATAACTCTCATGTGGTCAGAAATCGCTGTTGGAAAAACAGCCGGGCTCGGAAGGGAAAGGAGCGCCATTTTGAATTTTGGAACACAAATTTGGCTGAAATAGATTGCCGGCACCATGTTGCATTTGCATGGCCCCTAAGGCACCCAACCAGCAGAAAACCCCCACAAGTGAACCCGTTTTGGAAACTGCAAGGATTTTATCCAGGGTAATAGTGAGCATTTTGAACTCTGTTGTTACACAGAATTTTATAACATTAGGTCGTCATGTTGACAATGTTACATTTTTTTTAGTAAAATGTTGCTTTAGCCCCATATTTTTTAATTTTTGCAAGATGTAACATGAAAAAGTGGACCCCACAGTTTACCTACTTTCTTATGAGCGTGATGATAGCCCACATGTAGTCAAAATTTGTTTGGACACACAGCAAGGCTTGGAAGGGAAGAAGGGACATTTGGTATTTGGAATATAGATTTTGCTGAAATAGATTGCAGACACCATGTCTCATTTGCTGAGCCCTTGAGGTACCAAAACAGCAGAAATCTCCACAAGTGACCGTGTTTTGGAAACTCGACCCATCATGAAATTCATCTAGGGGTGTTGATTTTCTTAAACCCATAGGTGCTTCGCAGAACTTCTTAAAATGTGGATGTGAAAACGAAAATATATATATTTTTTTTTTTTCTGCTAAAATGTTTTAGCACCAAATTTGTAATTTTCACAATGGATAATAGGAAAAAAACAGGGCTCATAATTTTGCCATGCAATTTCTTACAAACACGATGATACCCCATGTTTTGTCAAAAACTGCTGTTTGGGCACATGGCAGGGGTTGGAAAGGAAAAAGTGCTATTTGACTTTTAGAGCATCAAATTGTCTGGAATAGATTGTGGCATTTGCAGAGCCCCTGACATGCCAAAAACCAGTTTTTAAAACATAATCCCCTCAATTCATCTAGGGGTGTTTTGAGCATTTCTAACCTACAGGTGATTCACAAAGCATTCTTGCAGCATTTTTTAAATGCTTTTTTTATGCAAATTTTCAGCTGCATTTTACAGTACCCGAAAAGTCTCATGCACACAGCTTGTTTTTTTTTGTCCTAAAGGATTTTGTGCCTTGTGCAAAAAAAAAAAATACAATGAAGCTTGTCACTTTCAGTGTTTTTCACCCTTTTAAATGATTGGGCGGTGAAGAAATGCTAAAAAAAACACCACAAATGTAGGTGTCAGGTTTTGCTGTTTTTTCTTTTGTGCAAAAACGTGATTCTATAGAATAGGACTTTTTTTTTTTTTCAACACTAACCTTTGTGAGCATTCACAAGAGACAAATGTAGCATGCCAAAATCACAGCAAAAAAAACACAAGGAAAACATGTATTTTTTCTGTAGCTTCTTTCCTGCTAAGAAATCAGGTTTTGCTGCAGAATCCGCAGCGTGTGCACACACCCTAACAAAACTCCTAGTGTGAACTTTCCCTAAGATGTGAAAACAAAAAAATACATTTTTTCCATTAAAATACTGTTTTAGCACCAAGCTTATAATTTACGCTAGGGGTAATATGAGAAAATGGGCCCTGCAATTTTTTACTAAATGTGGTTGTATAGTACACGGCAGGGTTCGGATGGGAAGGAAAACTACTTGGCTTTTAGAGTGCAGATTCTGTTTAAATAGATTGTTGCCTCTAGTGATGAGCGAGTATACTCGTTGCTCGGGTGGCCTCCGAGTATTTTGGCGTGCTCGGATATTTAGTTTCTGTCCATGCAGCTGCATGATTTGTGGCTGCTGGACAGGCTGATTACAAGTGAGGAATTGCTGTTTGTTAGGTAATTCCCACGAGTATTCACACTGTCCAGCAGCCATAAATCCTGCAGCTGAGACGACAGAAACTAAATCTCCGAGCACGCCAAAATACTCGAAGATCACCCGAGCATGCTCGGGAATACCCGAGCAACAAGTATACTCGCTCATCACTAGTTGTCTCCATTAGCCGAGCCCCTGAGGTGCCGTAACAGCAGAATGCCTCCCCTTGCCCCAGGTGACCCCATATTGGAAACTTCACTGCCTAAGGGTATGTGCACACGTTGCAGAAAATTTCTGCACAAAAACCTGAATCCCTTCCCAGAAACCGCACCTATTTTTCCGCGGCGGTTTTTGCGCGGTTTTGATGCGTTTTTGATGCGTTTTTTACTGCAGCGGTTTCTAAAAGCATGGGAGAAGCCTAAACCGCGGAAAAAAACGCAAAATTAATGTGCATGCTGCGGTTTTTACCGCGATGCGTTTTTTTCGCGGTAAAAAACGCATCAATGTGCACAAAAAGTGCAAAATGCATAGAAATGACTGTGCACCTTATTTTTAGCGGTTTTATAGTGAAAACCGCGGTAAAAACCGCTAAAAAAACGCTGTGTGTGAACACAGCCTAAGGGTATGTGCACACGTTGCAGATTTGTGTGCAGAATTTTCTGCACAAAAAATGCATCTCCTGGAAGAAAACACAGCTGCAGATTTCACAAACTTCATCGCTTTTTTAGTGCGGTTTTTCATTGCAGTTTTCCATTGCAGTTTTCCTTCTGCGGACTTCTAGAATGGTGGAAAACTGCAGCAAAAGCACACAAAAGAAGTGACATGCGCACAGCGGATTTTGTTTCACATAGGCTTTAATGCTACTGTACATCACATGCAGTTCTGCTGCGTATACACAGGGCCAAGTCCGCTGCGCATCTGCAGCAGAATCCGCACCGTATGCACATGGCCTAACAATTTCATCGGGGGGTGAAGTGAGCATTTTGAATCCACAGGTGCATCACAGAATTTTAAGGCTAAGTGCACACGTACCGGAATTCTCGCGGAAATTACCGCGAGAATTCTGGAATTCCAGTCCGCGGGAAAATCGCATTTTAAATTCCCGCGATTTTCCCGCGGAAAAACTAGCATTTTGCAAGCGTAATTAGCTTGCAAAATGCTAGCGTTCTCCAAGCGATCTGTAGCATCGCTGGGAGAACTGATTGACAGATTGGTCACACTCGTCAAACAGTGTTTGACGAGTGTGACCAACTTTTTACTACTGAGGCTGCCTATGCAGCTTCAGTAGTAAAAGATAAAATGTAAAAAAAAATAGTGTTATTCTTACCCTCCGACGTCCCGCGCATCCGTTCCCAGTAATCCTTTGCGAAAATGCCCGCGATGACGTCAGTTCTCGCGGGATCGCGACGTCTCGCGAATGACCGCGAGACTTCGCGATCCCGCGAGAACGGACGCCATCGCGGGCATTTTCGCAAAGGACTACTGGGAACGGGAGCGTGAAGAGAAGCGGAAAGACTGCGCGGGACGTCGGAGGGTGAGAATAACAATATTTTTTATTTTTAAATTCTATTTTTTACAGGGATATGGTACCCAAAGCCCGGAGGACAGTCTCCTCTCCTCCGGACCGTGGGTACCATCCGCAATTGTTCTGCTTACTTTCCGCATGTTGTGCACAGCCACATGCGGGAAGTAAGCGGAACAATGCATTCCTATGGGTGCGGGATCGCCGCGATTCCGCAAATTAATGAGCATGCTGTGGTTTTTACCGCGAAGCAATTCCGCCGCGGTAAAAACCGCAGCATTAGCACAGCATTGCGGAATCCCATAGGAATGCATGGGATGCTTATTTTTCGCGGCAAAATCACGCGGTTAAAACAGCCGCGGAAACGCGAAAAAAACGCCACGTGTGAACTCAGCCTAAATCAATGGGTAATGGAAATATAACATTTTACTAGTAAAAATGTAATTTTTTTTGCATTTGCTTCAAACTTGTCAATGTCATAAGGGTTAGTAGGTGAAACTGGACCCCAACACTTTACTGCGTATTTAATCCCGAACGCCATGATGCCCCATATGTCGTCAGAAATTACTGTCAGGCCACACGTCACGGCTGAGATGGCTGGAGCGCTATTAGGGTTTTGGAGCACAGATTTTGCTAGAATAGTTCGCTGGCGACATTTGCAATAAATAACGGCAATCCCAAAAGTCTGATTTTTTTTTTTTCCATTCATTTCTCTCTCCTCTGATGTGATCTAGCATATCAGAGGAGAGAGAAATACCTCTGCCATCCTCTGATCCTGCTTATCTGTCCCCCGGCCCTTTACATCATCTTCCTGGAAAAAATGGCGGGTGCATGTGCAGTGTGCTAGCTGAGATCTGCTGGCCGGTACCTGGCAGCAATAGGAAAATGTTTCCTATTGGTTCATTGTGATCAGTGTGATCAAAATAAAAAAGTAGTAAATCAAACCCCCCTTTGTCATCCCCTTAGGCCGGTTTCACATTAGCGCTTTTTAAGCGCACGCACGGCCGGGGGTAGCTCCGCCCCCGAGCCGGCTCTCTGCCCGGCGTGCCCGCCCCTTGCTTGCTATCTTTAGCATAGGGTGCGCAGATCGTGCGCAGGCCGTGCGCTAGTTGCGCTTTGACCTGCGCTGCGCACTTTTGACGGTGCGCCGTGCGCGCCAAAATCAAACTTTTCGGATTTTGTCGCGCACGGCGCACCGTCAAAAGTGCGCAGCGCAGGTCAAAGTGCAACTAGCGCACGGCGTGCCCGCCCCTTGCTTGTAGCGCCGCCTCCTAGCGCACAGCGGCGCCTGCGATCGGCGCACCCTATCTTTAGCATAGGGTGCGCAGATCGTGCGCAGGCCGTGCGCTAGTTGCGCTTTGACCTGCGCTGCGCACTTTTGACGGTGCGCCGTGCGCGCCAAAATCAAACTTTTTGGATTTTGGCGCGCACGGCGCACCGTCAAAAGTGCGCAGCGCAGGTCAAAGCGCAACTAGCGCACGGCCTGCGCACGATCTGCGCACCCTATGCTAAAGATAGGGTGCGCCGATCGCAGGCGCCGCTGTGCGCTAGGAGGCGGCGCTACAAGCAAGGGGCGGGCACGCCGGGCAGAGAGCCGGCTCGGGGGCGGAGCTACCCCCGGCCGTGCGTGCGCTTAAAAAGCGCTAATGTGAAACCGGCCTAAGTTAGGTAAAAATAATAACATAAAAAATTGAAATTTTTTTTCCATTCCTTGCAGCTAGGGTTGGAGTTAGAGCTGGGGTTGGGGTTGTGTTTTGGTTAGGGTGTGTTTAGGGTTGTGTTAGGGTTGGAGTTAGAATTGAGGGTTTCCACAGTTATGGGGGTCTCTAAACGCGATATGGTTCCCGTCATCAATTCCAGTTAATTTTGTGTTCTAGGCAAATGGTGCTCCCTTCCTTTCTTCCATCCATGCTCCCAAACAGTTTATTTCCCCTACATATCAGTGTACTCTGGAGAAATTTCATAACACATTTTGTGGTCCATTTTCTCCTGATACCCTTGTGAAAATAAAAAAAAGTTTGGGTTTAAATAAATTTTTTTGTGAAAAAAATGTTCATTTTTTCCTGCCACATTGCTTCAGTCCTGTGAAGCACCTGAATGGTTAATAAACTTCTTGAATGTGGTTTTGCACACCTTGAGGGGTGCACTTTTTAGAATGGTGTCACTTGGATATTTTTTTCTGTCATAGTGACCCCCCAAATTCACTTCAATTGTGATGTGGTCCCTAAAAAAATGGTTTTGTAAATTTTGTTGGAATAATGAGTAAATGCTGGTCACCTTTTAACACTTGTAACTTCCTAACAAAAAAAAATATATTTCCGACATTATGCTGATTTAGTAGACATTTTTGAAATGTTATGTATTAACCATTTTGTGTGACACCACTCTCTGATTTAAGGGCACAAAAAATAAAAGTTTGAAAATTGCAAAATTTACAACATTTTGCCAAATTTCCGTTTTGTTTTTCATAAATAAACGCACGTTATCTAGAAGAAATTTTGCCACAAAAATGTTACAAAATACTTCTCGGAATCAGTGGCATCCATTGAAGCGTTCCAGAGCTATAACCTCATAAAGTGACAGTGGTCAGAATTGTAAAAATTGGCCTGGTCCTTAAGTACAAAATTGGCTCTGTCACTAAGGGGTTAAAAAAGTAGTAGATGCGTATATGGCTGTATTTATTTTACAATGTTGTGTTTGTGGACTGCGTTTCCTTGACTAGATTAGACTTTTTTGTTTTGATTGCAAACTGTCATGGGATCCATCCTTCAGTCCTGAGGGCATTATTAAAATCTAGACTTGTGAATGTGTGCCAGCTCTCATTGTACAGTATGTGTACACTTTCTGTGGCTTCCTTCTTTGTTATATTAGTTGGAATTATTTATGATGCTGGTCCTGTAGCCTCCGCAGACGCTTTACTTGCTACTAACCATTGTTCTTTCCTATGCTTGTTGTCTGATTTGTGATTGTTATATGTCACATATGAGTGTCATTTGTGTAATGTTGCTCTGCTTTGTAGGAATTGCAGATGATTTTCAAAGTGGATATGTTGCCTTATTTCACAATGCAAACTACATTATTAACCTGTTAATGATAATGCCAGTTGATGAGACAAGTTGTAGATTTGAATGACACAATTCATTTTACCATACCATTTACTGGAATACAGGAAAAACAATGACATGATGTGACTAAAAAAAATAGAAATAATGCAATTCCGCTACATTTTTGGGGTTGTGTTTTTACGCTGTTCATTTTGCAATTAAATAACCTGGCAATGAGCATCAGAACAGAGGCCCCACCATGCTCACACCACTTTAAAAGAATTAAACGCATTTAAGTGGTCAAAGTGCTGCCTTTACAGTTGGTACCTGCCCTGTGTGGTGCGGGACTCTGGTCTGTGAACCATCTTCATGAAGTGATAGTACATTATGGGCTGGGAGGGGTTAAGTAAAACTTGGACCTGGTGAGGCTGGGGTACTTTGAAATTCCAGGTCAGAATGTCTGTATAATCATGATAATTAAATATCTAACTATATAATGAGAGAACTCAAAGTTCAAGTGTCTTCAGTCTCCTCCCAGCCAGTCTGACTGACAGCTGTAGGTTGTACTGAGCATTGTGAGAACAAGGCGGGACTTGGACAAAAGATTACTGCCAATTTTGAGATGGATATTTCAGAGTATACCAGCCTCATCAAGTCTAAAATCTATTAATGTATTCAGTTTGTATCGGAAAATCTGGTTACTTATAAAGTAAAGAGGCTGTATCACATTTTTTCTACTTATGATTAATTATGTATACATGTTGTTTTATTGCAGTGTAATTTTATTTTAGTTTTTTTTTTTTTATTCTTCAACCACTGGGTGCTGAAATTTGCATTTGCTTGTGTTGTAATGTGTCAAATTGTGACAATTGCGCAGAGCAATTGCAGCAGACAGAGGTCATAAGAGAGTAGGATTGCATCAGCTGGTAACTGTACGCGCTCTCTTCCATGTGTAGTTCACAGCTTTGTTTTCAGCTAGGTGCCTTTTTATTGCAGCCCAGGGCTTTGCACTGAGCTACATTTTTTTACTCTCTGACCACTTGATGCTAATTAGAAAGTCAAGCACAGCAGTCTAATCCTTGTCAACCGCAGCACTGTATTTAGCGGTGAGTGCTGACAGCAGGTCAGGCAGCAGGGCTGCGGTGGTGACTTCATCCAGCGGTAAGAATAGATCGAGCAGGGCAGCCTGCTATTGTATGCCATACTGCCCAACCTGTTGTCACCGCAGGAAGAACTGCTGTCACCGCTAACCACTATTTACAGTATTCGAATTGCAGTAGTCAAATCTCTCTTAACACTGTAATTAGCGGTGAGTGGTGACATCAGGTCAGGATATGGTGATGACTTTGACCTGTTCTCACCACAGGAAGGGCAGCCTGCCATAGTACTACTATTACAAGGTTTACCGACCTGTATACCCTGCAGGAATAAGTAACTGCCTTATGCCCTGGAGCATGGCCCGCTGTCGCCACTCGCCATTAATTACAATTTGCAGAGTACAGCAGCCAGCGATGATCAATACCGCAAGTAGTGATGAGCGGTGAGAGCAGGTTGAGCATCGGGGCCTGTGGTAGTGACTTCTACCTGCAGAGAAAACAGATCAGGAAGCCTTGGATTAGTATCTCATCCCCCATTCGCTCTCATTAAAAAAAAAAAAAAAAATGAAGCACGGTTATCGCCGCGTCTGGTCTGTCAAAATTTAAATTAACTTCTACTGTAAACGTAAAAAAAAAAAGAAAAATGATTGCAATGTCAGAATGGCGTTTTTTCCGTCAACTCGCCTCCCAATAAAAATTGCAATAGAAAGAAATCAAAACATTATATTTACCCAGAAATGAAATTAATAAAAACATCAGCTGACTACACAAGAAACAAGCCCAACACCTCTCCATTGGTAGAAAAATAATGTTACTGGTCTTGGAAAATGGGGGCGCAAACCAACTATTTGCTTATTAATTTTTACAAACTTCCGATATTTTTTTTTCAAAACTGTCCGCATGTCATTATCACATTGCAGTCACCACCCAGATGGCTCCTCATTATATTCCTAAACTTTATCCTCCCCATTACTTTTGCAAACATTCAGAAGGGGGATGACTTTTCTCACATTAAGGCCATGTGCACACGATGCATTTTTCCTGCGGATCCGCAGCGGATTTTACCGCGCAGAAACGCTGCAGATCCGCAAAGTGATTTACAGTACAATGTAAATCAATGAAAAAAAAAAAAAACGCTGTGCAGACGCTGCAGTTTTTTCCCACACGGTTTTTGTGCTGTACAAAAAATGGCGCATGTCACTTCTTTTGTGCGGTTTTCCACCTGCTCCATTCTTCAAATCCGCAGGGGGAAAACCGCACAATAACCGCTGGAAAACCACAATAAAAAAGGAAGAAATCCGCAGGAAAAATGTAGGTCATTTGACCTGCGGATTTCTTCAAATCTGTGCGGAAAAATCCACAGGAGGAAAATCTACGTGTGCACTTAGCCTTACTGCAGTTGTAAAGCTAGCTAGCACTACATTTGCTTTACATGCCCAATGTGAGCAGCTGCTTCACCTAGTGGTGTTGAAGATTTCAAAATAATTTAAATACGTTTTCATATTTAGTACCACATTAAAAAAAAAATTAAAGCATTATCAAAAAAATTATTTTAAGCATAGTGGTGCTTTAAGTGTTTTTTCTTTTTTTTATCTTGTGTTATTTTTGTTCATGTATTATGATCTCTTCTATGAATTACAAGCAAGGTTCTGAGTAGTGATAATACTAAGCATTGGTGATGAACAGTGGCTATTTTAATATTTTTATAATACAAAATATATTTTACAACTTTGTACTCAGTGTCACTCTCTTTTACAGGGCAAGTGACTTGGCCACAAGAAGTTCTTTTAAGACAATATCAACTTGTATTAGTAATGGCTGGAAAAAGACACTTTGGTGCTTTGGATAATATATTGCACAATAAGATATCCAGATTGGAGTCTGCAGCACAACGTTCTACAGCTTGTTTTGGGATTGCAGCCACACAAGATTTGCAGACATGTCAGAACTTTATGACCTATTCTATGTCTGATGCTGAGGGGCATGGATCTTCTAGTCCTTGGAGCTCTTCAGTGTATCTACAGTATGCAGACAGTACCCCAACTAAGAATCTGCAAACTAAGGAAACTTCAGTGAATTATCAAAGACCACATAACCCTTTCCAACTGTCAGATAATCCAAACAATCAGGTTTCTGTTCACCAAAATCTCCAAGGACATAGTTACCATATGCCATACCCACGTACATGCCCTCCAATTGCAATGCCCAGGCCCGTTTACAGAAATGCAAGCAATTTTATGGATGTAGCATATGGATCGAGTGGTTTTCAATCTATGGGTGTTTGTGTAGCATCTAAACCCATGTGTCCACCTTCTGTGGAATGGAGTCCTTCTAGATTTGCTCATTCAACGTCCCCATTATATGTCTCTGGAACAAAGAAGCACCTCTCCACACCAGGCACTTACCCTGAGGTGGCTCGGTCCCCATCTTCTCTGTCTCATGATGTACAAGAGCAAAATTCTACTTACAGACACAGAGCTGATTTGAATCTTGGTGTAGGCGTTTCTGCCACATGTTCCCAAAAAGACATTTTCACTGATGCCTGTCAACCTGTTACTCGTGAAAATATGCATCTTTTTTATAGTGAAGGCAATTTGCCTTTAGGAAAGCATAGAAGTTCAGCCTTTACAACACCCTCTCCACAACATAACAAAAAACTTAGTCCATATCAAGGGAGCCTAGATCACAGACTGGGGCATTTGCATTCAAAAAATCTTTACAGTAATACAATAGATAATATACACCAAAGGTCCTCTCCACTTTCTGCTAGTTCAGACTTGACAGGATCTCCTCACAGACTAAGGGGGGGTGCAGTTTATCTAAATCGAGCACAACATATGCATCCAGGCTATGTAAATGCCGAGCTAAGAGTACAAACATCGCACCTTGATGGAACCTTACAACCAAGTAAGACACCAGTTCAGGTGAACACAATTACCCACAAAACCAATACGGAGAATCCAGTGTGCTCACCCTATAGAGATAAGAATTTGTTGGTGCATTCTAGTCAGATGAATAAAGATATATGTGGGATGTCTAGCCGATTGAGCGAAGAAATGTTTTTTGACTCAACCCCAACAAATAGACAGTCCTCTGCTGCTAACTACTATCGAGAGCCTTTTACTGGACCAGGTACACATGCTGCTTTTGTTCAACAAACTACCAGTTCTGTTCAAACCCCAGTTGGGTCCAGTCATGAGCTTTTTTCTGGTCAACATGCTAGTAGACATTCAGTGACATTAAAGGAATCTTCATTGCATAGCTCGATCCAGTCTTACCAAGACCGTAAAGTTACAGGTGTGCAAACTGTAGAAAACACTACCACAATTCAAAGTAGTAGATCATGCATAACTGTAGAACATGCAGAATCAATAGTTCCAAGTCCTTCCTCTGTTTCTGTAGTTGACTGTGAGTATCAAATGAATCGTAATAATGTGAGATCACGACATGATGAATTATCTCCAGAATGTGAAATTAATGTGGTGGAAGCTGGTGAGCCAAAATCTGCTCCTACAACTTTCTGTGAAAATGTGAATTTTGATAATCCAAAATCCCCACCAATGCCAGTTATTAATGATGTGTTTAGCCTTGCCCCATATCGTGATTATTTGGAAGGAAAAGCCCCTCATCCTTTTTCTACACATCAAGAATCTGAAGCAGAAAATGGAGCATCTACATCTGGTTTCTTAGAGAATCCACTTTCTGAAGAAAAGACCAAAAAAACAGAAGGAGTTTGTAGCAGCAATGAAGAAGTCAGTGCTCAGAATATAAAAATTCAAGATGGAGAATGTGTGCAAACTGGAGAACGAGAGGTGTCTGCACAAAGTACAGCCATTGAACCTGTGGTTCTGGATCTTAGTTTGAAAAAGTTACCTCAATCAACTTCCCATCCTTGTAGCCAACAAGATGTTTCTTGCCGTGAAAAGGATACCCTGCTAAATGTTTCTGCAGTCAAATTCAGTGATAAAGTTGGAAATCAAATTAAGGGGCAAGATGGATTCAACTCTTCAGACAACAGCAGAATTTTACAGTTGGGACAGGAGCGCTTTTCCTCTAAAGCAGCTTCTAACGTCAAGAGTCAAGATAGCTGTCCACCTGTTGTCAAGCGGTCTTCTTTAAGCCAAGAGAATAGACTGTATAATGAAAATGTATTCTGCCAAAGGCAGGGAAATGTTGTTTCTCAGACCCACAAATGCTTTCAATGGATGCTTCAGGAGAATTGCCAATCTCAAGTTACAGACTTAGAAAATAACAATTTGAAGGAAAACTCATTGTCTTTGGCCACCAAAACCTTGTCTAATCGACACCAGGAGAATGATTATTCTCAAAGTACTCAGAGATTTCCCAGTCAACATCCAAAAAGTTCCCCGTCTCGGGTGATTGAACTCTCACCACAACAACTGCTGCAGAATTACTCATTTCCGTATAAGAGCAAATCCCATAACTTTACAGGCAGTTACAAATCACATTCAAACAAAAGCCTGTCCCTTGAACTACATGATAATTATTCTTCTTTGGTACCTGAAAGAAATGACCTTTCCAGCAATACAAGTCAGACATTACCTGTTCAAACCTCAGTACAACATTCCAGTCACTCAGATTTTTCAGTCTTTGTGGATAACCTAAAGACCCAAAAGACCATTTTGCCTGTTGTAGTATCCTCATCACCCACTGTTTACTTCACAAACACTATAGTGGTACAAGCTTCACAGCCACCATCTATACAGAGACCTATGCAAATTGCAACCAAAAATCTGGAATTGTGCCATTCACTTTCTTCACCCTCGAGTTCAGAAAATGAAAGTAATGGCTTCCAGAGTTCAAAATCATTTATGCTTCGGAAGTACAAAATAAAAAAGTTTTCTTCATCTGAGGAAGAGACACACAGACCTACCACCTACTCCAGCTCCCAGAATGTGTCAAACTCATTTTTAACTGACGTAGTTCAGTCTCTACCTCCTAGTGCTCCCGAATCCTCTCCAGCCTTAGGGGAAGCTAATGTGTCATTGGCAAGTGTTGGCGAACCTCCTGTTAGTAGTAGTCCTGGTAAGCAGTTTTCTGAACTTCACCGTTCTGTGCTCACAACAATCACTACTTGTACTGCTAGATCTCCTTCTAGCTTGCTTGAGGACTGGCTCTCGAAAACCAAAGAGGAAGAGGGAAGCAAGGCATTGGTGAAGAATAAAAATAGTTCTAGGTCAAATGATCAGTCGTTAGACTTGCCAGACCATGATATATGGCTTGAATTTGATGGAGTTCGTTTACTTATTCGCAAGCTGCTGTCCCAGTTGGAGACTTTCATGTTTACTCGGAGTTGCCCTTTTCCTCATGTCATACGAGCAGGTGCAATCTTCATCCCGATCTATCTGGTAAAGGAAGTTTTGTTTTCAGAGTTGTTGGGTCCTGCTATTGATAAAGTTTTACAGAAGCACAAAGTTGAACTTCGTCCCACTACATTGTCTGAAGAAAAACTCCTTAGAGAGACCAAGCTGAAAGATTGTTCTTCTCGAATGTTAAAATTACTTGCTTTGAAACAGCTTCCTGATGTTTATCCAGACTTGCTGTGTCTGTTTTGTAAACACACTATACAGCAGGAGCTCGGTGAGTAGAATTTGTCTTCTAGTACTTTACATGCTGCTTTCTTTAAAATGTGCTGTTAGTTTTTATTGGAAGGTGTTATTTAACAAGTGGCAGTTTAGGGTATTTTACTAAATCTTTTTGCAATTTAGCTCACTGAATAGCCATCCTTTTCTAACTTTCTGCTCTAATATTTCCTTTTGAATGTTTGAATTTTCAGATGCTTGACAAATAACCACATTAAAGGCCCTGTCATACTAAGCGATCTCGCTAGCGATTTTGTGACACATCAGCGATCTCGCCAGCGAGATCGCTGTGTGTGATGGGGATCAGGGACCGGCCCCCTGCTGGCTATCGCTGATCATGCTCGAACGGCCTGGGCCGTTTTTCGATCGCTGGTCTCCCGCTGCCCAGCGCGCATCGCTGCATGTGGCAGCGAGAGACCAGCGATCAGCGACGCTGATTGCTAATGTAAACGTCGGGTATCCAGGAGTCGCGCGGCTCCTGGGTACCCGACGTTTACATTAGAAACCAGCGTCGCTGGTCCTGAACTCTGGGGCTGTCTAACGATGTCCCAGCGACCCCATCATGTCGGATCGTTGGTGGGCTCGCTGGGATATCGTTTAGTGTGACGGGGCCTTAAGGGTATGTGCACACGTTGCGGATTTTGATGCGGAATGTGGCATCAAATCCGCAATGTAGTGCTCAAGCAATGTTAGTATATG